>NW_027140740.1:1227500-1520000 GCF_036365525.1 Heterodontus francisci | reverse complement strand
CAAACACACACACATTCTCTCTTTCACACACACTCGCACACACACATACACACACATACTCTCTCTCTCATGGACACATACACACACTCTCTTACTCACATGCACAGGCTTTCTCTCAAAGGCACCCACTCACACACACATCCTGTCACACACACACACACGCAAACACACACAGCCTGTCACATGCACACACACGCAATCACTCATTCACACACACTCTCTCTCTCACTCACACACGCGCGCACACTCGCACGCATACACACATACATGCAAACACACTCTCTCTGTCACACATACACTCTCTCTCAGATATATGCATGCTCCCTCTTACACACACTCTCTCCCTCTCACGCACACACACTCTCTCACAGACACACAGACTCTCTCACTCGCACACACGCTATCTCTCGCCCTCACACACACACATACACACACACTTTCTCCCTCTTTCTCACACACACAACTGTTTCTCTCTCTCTCTCTCACACGCACAGACACACACACACAAACACTCTCTGTCTCTTTCTCACACACACACACATACACACACACAAACGTTCACACGTACACACACTCACTCTCTCTTTCTCTGAAACTCTCTCACACATACACATACACACACACTCCCTCTCCCTCTCACACGCACACACGCACACTGTCTCTCTCTCGCTCTCTCCTACACACACACAAATATTCTGTCTTTCACACGCACACGTACACATGCACTCTCCCTCTCTCACGTACACACACTCTCACACACACAGATACTCTCTCTCGCACACACGCCCTTTCTCTCTCTCTCACACAGACACGCACACACATTCTGTCTTTCACACGCACACGTACACATGCACTCTCTCTCTGTCATGCACACGCACTCACACATAGACACAGTCTCTCTCTCTCACACGCACAAACACACACACTCTCTTTCTCTCTCTCTCTCACACATGCACACACAGTCTCTCTCTCTCTCACACACACACGCTCTCTCTCACACACTCACATACAGACACACGCTCCATCTCACACATACAAGTTCTCTGTCTCACACACACATACAAACACAATCTCCCTCTCTCTCTCTCGCAAATACACTCTCTCTCTCATACACACACGCATGCTCTCTCATATACACACACGCACACACAAACGCACTCTCCCTCTCTCACACACGCACATACTCACACACATGCACACACGCGCACACGCACTGTCGTTTTCTCTTTCAGACAGACACACATACAGAAGCTCTCTCTTTCACACACACACTCTCATGCACACACACGCTCTCTCTCACACACACACGCTCTCTCTCACATGCACACACTCTATCTCAAGCTCCCTCTTGCACATGCACTCTCGCACACATACGCACACACACTCTCTCACAGACACACAGACTCTCTCACCCGCACACACGCTATCTCTCGCCCTCACACACACACATACACACACACACTTTCTCCCTCTTCCTCACACACACAACTGTTTCTCTCTCTCTCTCAAACACGCACAGACACACACACTCTCTCTATCACACACGTACACACACACACACACTGTCTCTCTCTCGCTCTCTCCTACACACACACAAACATTCTGTCTTTCACACGCACATGGACACATGCACTCTCCCTATCTCACGTACACGCACTCTCACACACACAGATACTCTCTCTCGCACACACGTCCTTTCTCTCTCTCTCACATAGACGCGCACACACATTCTGTCTTTCACACGCACACATACACTCTGTCTCTGTCATGCACACACACTACATAGACACAGTCTCTCTCACACGCACAAACACACACACACACTTTCTCTCTCTCTCTCACACACATGCACACACAGTCTCTCTCTCTCTCACACACACACACGCTCTCTCTCACACACTCACACACAGCCACACGCTCTCTCTCACACATTCAAGCTCTCTCTCACACACACACACACATACAAACACACTCTCCCTCTCTCTCTCTCACACACACACTCTCTCTCTGTCTCACACAGACACACACACACACGCATACACGCTCTCTCTCTCACAATAGCACTCTGTCTCTCATACACGTGCGCGTGCTCTCTCATATACGCACACACAAACGCACTCTCCCTCTCTCACACACGCACATACTCACACACACACGCACACACGCGCACACGCACTGTCATTTTCTCTCTCACACAGACACACAGACAGAAGTTCTCTCTTTCACACACACACACACTCTCATGCACACACACGCTCTCTCTCACACACACACGCTCTCTCTCACATGCACACACTCTATCTCAAGCTCCCTCTTACACATGCACTCTCGCACACGTACGCACACGCACACTCTCACACACTCACAAACACCCACATGCTCACTCTCTCACACACACGCATGCTCACTCCCTCTCACACACATGCTCACTCTCTCACACACACATGTTCCCTCTCCCTCACACACATGCGCTGTCTCTCTCTCAGACACTCCCACACATACACTCAGTCTCTCTCTCTCACGCACACAAGCATCTCTCTCACATACAAACACTTTCTCCCTTACACACACACACATAAACACACACACACAAGCACTCTCTCTCGTACACATGCTCTCTCTGTCACTGACACACATACAAACTCTCTCTCACACAGACACACATACAAACACACAGACAGATACACTCTCTCTCTCTCTTTCTCTCTCCCACACACACACAAACTCTGCCTTTCACACATACACGTTCACGTGCACTCTCTCTCTCACGCACACACACTCTCTCTCACACACACAGACTATCTCTCTCGCACACACGCTACCTCTCTCTCTCACACACGCACACTATTTATCTCTTTCTCTCTCTCTCACACACACACAGTCTCTCACTCTCTCTCTCACACACTCACAAACACACACACACACACTCTCACACCCTCACACACATACACACGCTCTGTCTCACACATAAGAGCTCTCTCTCTCACACATACACATACAAGCACTCTCTCTCTGACACACAGACACACACACGCGCTCCCTCTCTCTCTCAAATGCACAGTTTCTCTCACACTATCTCTCTCACACAGATGCACACATACGGTCTCTCTCTCTCACACACACTGTCTCTCACTCATACATACAAGCGTGCTCTCTCAAAGACACACACACAAACACACTATCTCTCTCTCACACGCACACACATAAGCTCTCTCTTTCACACACGCACACACTCTCTCTCACACACACGCGCTCTCTCTCTCACACTCACACGCTCTCTCTCTCAAGTTCTTTCTTACACACGCACTCTTGCACACGTACGCACACACACACATACACAGACACACTCTCTGTCTCACACAGACTCTCTCACTCCCTCTTTCACATGCACATTCACTCTTTCACACACACAAACGCTCTCTCTCTCACACACACACGCACGATCTCTCTTACACACATGCTCTCTCACACGCAGGCACACACACACACACTGCTCTGACAAATAGACTCGCACTCTCTCTCATACGTATATGCTCTCCCTCTCTCACACACGCACACTCTCGCTCTCTCACACACACACATACACAAACTCTCTCCCACACACACAGACTCTCTATCAGACACACACATGCTCCCTATCACACACACTTTCACTTCCACACACACACTCTCTCTCTTTCACATACACAAACACACAGTCTCTCTCTCACACACACGCACACACTCACTCTCACGCAAACACACACGCTCTCTCTCTCACACCCTCATACACATACACACACTCTCGCACACTCACAGACTCTCTCATGCAGACGCACGCTCTCTCTCAAACACAGACACACCCTCTCGCACACATACAAACTCCCTCAGGCATACACTCACTCTCACACATAGACATGCGCTCACCCTCTCACACACACGCGCGCTCTCACTCACACACACTCACACATATGCACACACATGCTCTCTCTCTCACACACGCGCTTTTTCACTCTCTCACACACAGACACACACAAACACACACACACACACACTCTCTCTCTCTCTCTCTCTAACACACACACGCACTCTCCCACATATACACATACAAGCACTCTCTCTCTCAAACACACACACTATCACCCACACACACACACTCACTCACTCTCTGTCACCCTCGCACACACACAACCTCTTCACGCACCCACTCTCTCTCACACGCACGCATGCCCTCTCGCACACACCCACTGTCTCACACACACACACATGGTCTATCTCACACACCCACTCTCTCAGACACACACACTCTCTCTCTTACACACATGCTCTCTCACATGCATGCACACGCACACTCTGCTCTGACACAAACACACAGATTCTGGCAGACACATGCTCACTCTCACACACACATACGCTCTCTCTCTCCCACAGACTCATGCACATACAGACTCTCTCTGACACACAGAGACTCTATCTCAGACACACACACGCTCTTTCTCAGACACACACACGCTCTCTCTCAGACAAACACACCCACTCTCTCGCACATAGACACACAAACAGTCTCTCCACGCACACACATACACTCTCTCTCTCTCTCTTTCACACATACACAGTGTCTCTTTCACACACACAGACATGCACTCTCTCTCTGTCGAGCACACACTCTCTCACATGCGCACGCACATACACAGACACAGCTACACATACATGCTCTCTCTCACACACATACACGCTCTGTTTCTCGTCTCTCTGTCACACACCTACACGCACTCTTTCTCGCTCTCTCTGTCACACACACACACCCGCACACTCACATACATACACGCACTCTCTCTCATACACTCACACACATACACACAATCTCTCTCAAACACGCAAGCTCCCTCTCTCACACACACATACAAACACACTCTCTCTCTCACACACACATAAACACACACACACACACTCACACACATACACGCACTCTTTCTCACACACGCTCTCTCTCTCTCTCTCACACACACATACAAACACACTCTCTCTCTCACACACACAAACACACACAGACACTCACACACACACACGCACTCTCTCTCACACACTCACACACAGACACACAATCTCTCTCACACGCGCAAGCTCTCTCTCTCACACACATACAAACACACTCTCTCTCTCAGACACATGCACGCTCTCTCTTACACATATGCCGTCTCACACGCATGCACAAGCATACTCTGCTCTGACACACACACTCATACTCTCTCACGCACATGCTCTCTCTCACTCACAAACTCTCTCTCTCTCTCTCTCTCTCTCTCACACACACATCCACACTCTCTCTCTCTCACACACACATACACACTCTCTCAGACACACACATGCTCTCTATCACACACACACTTTCACTTCCACACACACGCTCTCGCACTCTCACACACATGCTCTTTCACACTCACGGACACACACACGTTCTCTCCCTCACACTCTCATGCACAGACACACTCTCTTTCACATACACACAGACTCTCTCATATATCACGCACAGACACAGTCTCTCTTTCACGCACTCACATACACATACATACACACACACTCATTCTCGCACACACATGCTCACTCACACACACACATGCTCTCTCTCTTTTTCACACACACAGACATACACACGCGCACATACACACACACACACACACACACACTGTCGCTCAAAGAGACGTGCGCTCTCTCACAAATACACACACTCTCTCTCGCACACACACTCTCTCACACTCTCATACACATACACACACACGCACACACGCATGCATGCACACTGTCTGTCTCTCACACACACACACTCACTCTCTCACACACACTCTCTCTCTCTCGCTCAGACACACACACACTCCCAAACACACACATATACAAACACGCTCTCTCTCAGACACACACATGCTCTCTTTCTCGCTCTCTCTGTCACGCACACACACACACATACACACATACTCACACACATACACACAATCTCTCTCAAACACACATGATAACACACTCTCTCTCACAAACGCGCGCACACACGCACACTCACACGCATACACACAATCTCTC
This sequence comes from Heterodontus francisci, assembly GCF_036365525.1. Lineage (NCBI taxonomy): Eukaryota > Metazoa > Chordata > Chondrichthyes > Heterodontiformes > Heterodontidae > Heterodontus > Heterodontus francisci. The sequence goes on along the minus strand of NW_027140740.1, from coordinate 1,513,946 downwards.
TCACACACGTAAGCTCTGTCTCTCACACACACGTACAAACACTGTCTCTCTCTCACACATTGACACACACACACATGCGCACACACACATGCTCTCTTTCTCCCTCTCTCTCTCACACATACATGCTCTCGCTCTCACACCCACATGCTCTCTCTCTCACGCAGACACATGATCTCTCTCTCTGACACACACACACACACATGCTCTCTCTCTCTCACACACAAGCACACACTCTCTCTTTCATGCATACAGACATACACGCTCTCTCTCTCTCTCTCCCTCTCTCTCTCTCCCTCTCTCTCTCTCTCCCTCCTTCTCTTTGTCTCTCTCTCTCTCTCTCTCTCACACACACACACACACACACACACACACACACACACACACACACACACACACACACACACACACGCACACACACACACACACACACGCTATCTGATCACGCCACAGGCATTGGAACAGAATCTCTCATTCTGTTCAACATTTAACTTTCTACGCAACAGGAAAGTACTGCAGATGCTGGAAATCTGAAATAAAAACAGAAAATGCTGTAAATATTCAGCATGTGTGGCAGCATTTGTTCAGAGAGAAACAGAGTTTAATGTTTCAGTTCGGTGAGTCTTCATCAGAACTGGGAGAGATTAGAGAATGAGCAGATTTTAAAGCAGACGGGGAAAGGAGGGAGAGGGAGTCTTATGATCAACATTCAGTTTAACAATTTCAATATCATCCTTTTATTATTTAATCTCTCCTGTCTTCCACTGTATCACAGATATTCCCATTTGTTCATTCAGGTCCATTCATTCAGTAGATCATTGGATACAGGAATACATTTATAAATCTCAATCAGTCCTCAATCAAACTGGTAACTTTGCTTCAGTCCGATGTCTAATTTCTCTGTTTATTTCCCTTCCTCACAGTTAACTTGCTGACGATTGGGATCCTGTCTCGGGGAAAGTGCGGTCTCTCTAAATGTGTCACTCGGTACCTGGTGGCCATGTCAGCGGCGGATCTACTGGTCATTATCCTGGACCTGATATTCAGACACATTCCCACTGTTTATTGGGAACAGTTTCTGTTCCTGTATTACATCCCCGTGTGTAATATCCACGCTGTCCTGCTTTACACAGTCACAGACTGTTCTGTCTGGTTCACCGTCACTTTTACCTTTGATCGATTTGTGGCCATTTGTTGCCAGAAGCTGAAAAGTAAATATTGCAGTGAGAAAACGTCGGCTGTGGTTGTGGGAACAGTGAGTGTGCTGAGCTGTTTAAAGAACATCTTCTGGTATTTCATGTTAACAGGTTGGTATACGCTGGTGAACAATCCCTTGTTTTGTTCAGTAACATGGGATGTTCAATATTCTCGTGTCTGGATAACAATCCAGTTCCTCCACAATATTCTAACGCCGGGGCTCCCATTTGTGCTGATTCTGATGCTCAACGCTCTCACCGTCAGACACATTTTAGTAAGCAGCAGAGGACGCAGGAGTCTCCGGGCTCACAGTAGTGGAGAGAGTCGCAGAGACCCCGAGATGGAGAGTCGAAGGAAATCCATCATTTTACTGTTAGTTATCTCTGGGAATTTCATCCTGTTGTGGGCGATGTTAATGGTGTATATGATATGGTGGCAGATGTGGTGGTTGGGGTATTATTCTGTTTCTCTCCCTCTGTTTCTGCAGGAATTGGCCCTCATGCTCCAGCTCCTGAGTTGCTGCACAAACACTGCGATTTACGCCGTGACCCAGACTCAGTTCAGAGAGCAGTTGAAGAATGTGCTGAAATATCCCTTTACGACAATTGTTAAATTCAGCCTGTCACCATGGAGACAGAGCGGGGGTGTGGTCTGTTTCCAGGGTGACGGCTGAGTGGGGGCGGGGCCTGTCTCCCCTGTGACAGGAGTGGGGCGGGGCCTTTTTTCAGGGTGGCGGAAGAGTGGGGGCGGGGCCTGTCACCCCGTGACAGAGGGGTGGGGGCGGAGCCTGTTTTCCCGGTGACGGAGGAGTGGGACGGGACCTGGTTCCAATTGCTGGGGGAATGGGAGCATTGTTTTTTTCCAGGGAGACGGGGATTGGAGGCGGGGTCTGTTTCCAGGATGACGGTGATTAGAGGCGGGGTCTGCTTCCAGGGTGACGGGGAGTGGGGGTGGGGTCTGTTTCCAGGGTGACGGGGAGTGGGGGCGGGGTCTGTTTCCAGGGTGATGGAGAGTGGGGGCGGGGTCTGTTTCGCTGGTGACTGGAAGCTGCAGTCAGAATCTTTCTGAATCTTTTATACTATTTATAATGCCTTTACAATAAAAAGAATCCTGATAATTATTTGTAATCCTTTATAATCACTTGTAAACATTTACAGACCTTTATAAACTGTTTATAATCCTTCATGATGGTCCATGATTTATTATCATTTATGATCCTTTATTTTCATTCATAAACTGTTACATTCACTGTCGTGGAAGAAAACATTGAAAATGATCGCCATGGATTACTCTCACTTCAAACAGACCACAGTGCATATCATTTAAAATGAACACAGCAGAAGTCGCTAAAAATGGTCGCAGTGCAGAAGACATCAAACAGACGGACGGAATGTCATTTAAAATGGCATTTTTAATAGCAGTTTGAATGGTACTGAGTCCCAAAGGCGCACCAGGAAAGAGCCAATTCAATCAAGGTTTCCATTAACAACAGCTGAAGTGATACTGAACCACAATCACACACCAGGAAAGAGCTAATGCAATCTAAGCCTCCATTAATAACAGCTAGAGTGGCACTGAGTCCCTCTCACAAAGCAGGAAAGAGCCAATTATATCCAGGCCTCTATTAATACCAGCTGGCGTGATAGTGAACCTACTCATACACCAGGAAGGAGCCAATTCAAAATAGGCCTACATTAATAACAGTTTGAAGGGTACTGAGTACGACTGACACACCAGAAAAGAGCCAATTCAATCCAGGCCTCTATTAATACGATCTGGACTGGTACTGAGTCCGACTCAGGCACCAGGAAAGAGCCAATTCAATCCAGGCCCCGATTAATACCAGTTGGAGTGGTACTGAACCCCACTCACACACCACGACAGTGCCAATTCAAACCAGTTTTCTATTAATACCAGCTGGAGTGGCACTGACCCCACTCACACACCAGTAAAGAGCCAATTCAAAATAGAGCTCCACTAATAACAGATTGAATGGTACTGGGTACTACTGACGCACCAGGAAAGAGCCAATTCTATCCAGGCCTCTATTAATACCAGGTGGAGGGGTCCCACTCACGCACCAGCAAAGAGCCAAATCTACCCAGGGTCTATTAATACCAGCTGGAGTTTTGCTGAACCCCACTCACACACCAGGAAAGAGCCAATTCAAAGTAGGCCTCCATTAATAACAGTTTGAATGGTACTTAGTCTCACTGAAACACCGGGAAAGAGTCAATTTAATCTAGGCCTCTATTGATACCAGCTGGAGTGATACTGAGTCCCACTCACACATCAGGAAATTGCGAATTCTATCCAGGCCTCCATTAATGACAGCTATATTGGTACTGAGTCCAACTCACACACCAGGAAAGAGCCAATTCTATCCAGGCCTCTATTAATACCAGCTGGAGTGGTACTGAACCACACTCACACACCAGAAAAGAGCCAATTCAATATATGCCTCTATTAATAACAGTGTGAATGGTACTTAGTCCCACTGAAACAACAGGAAAGAGCCAATTCAATTCAGGGCTCTACGAATACCAGCTGGAGTGGTACTGAGTCCCACTCACACAACAGGAAAGAGCCAATATAATCCAGGAATCTATTAATAAATGCTGAAGTGGTACTGTGTATCACTCCCAAACCAGAAAAGAGCCAATTCAGTACAGGCCTATATTAATACCAGCTGGAGTGGTACTGACCCCCATGCACACACGAGCAAAGAGCCAATTCCATCCTGGCCTCTATTACTACCAGTTGGAGTGGTACTGAGTCCCACTCACACACTAGGAAATAGCCAATTCAATGCAGGTCCCTATTAAAACCAGCTGGAGTTGTACCGAGTCCCATTCACACACCAGGAAAAAGCCAATACCATCCAGGCCTCTATTAATGCCAGCGAGAGTGGTTCTGAACCACATTCACACACCAGGAAAGAGCCAATAACAATAGGCCTCCATTAATGACAGTTTGAATGGTACTGAGTCCCACTCAGACACCAGGAATCATCCTATTCAATCCAGGCCTCTAATGATACCGGCTGGAGTGGTACTGTTCCCCATTCACAAACCAGCAAAGAACCAATTCAATCCAGGCCTCTATTAATGCCAGCTGCATTGGGACTGAGCACCACTGACTCAATGGGAAAGAGCCAATTCAATCCAGGCTCCAATTCACACCAGCTGGAGGTGGCACTGAATCCCACTCACACACTGGGAAAGAGCCAATTCAATTAAGGCCTCTATTAATAGCAGTTGGAGTGGGACTTAGTCCCACTCACACGTCAGAAAATAGCCAATTCAATCCAGGCCTTTATTAATACAAGCTGGAGTGGTACTGAGTCCCACTCGCACACCAGGGAAGAGCCAATTAAATGCAGACCACTTTTAAAGTTAGGAGTCGCCCTTTAAGGACAGAGATAAGGAGATTTTTTATCTCTCAGAGTGTGACGCCACTTTGGAATTTTCTGCCTTCGAAGGTGGTGGGTGTGACGTCATTGGATATGTTTAATGCAGAGGTAGATAGTTTTTTGTTCGGCAAGGGACTAAAAGCGGTATCAGGGTAGATGGTAGCGTGGAATTTGATACTGAACCAGTTCAACCATGATCTTACTGAATGGCAGAGCAGGGTTCAGGGGCCGAATGGCCTAAACCGCTCCTAATTCATATAAACTGCGATATATATTTTTAGTCAGATTGGTGTCTGTCTGCTAAAGGGGTGGATGGACTGCTGATCAAGCAGGCTTTACTGTCCTTGATGGCGTCGATATCCCTGAGTGCTGTGTGGAGCTACACTCATCCTGGCAAGTGTAAAGTAGTCCATCACATTCCTGACATGTTGCAGTCTGAAGATGAATTATGCGCCACAAAATTCACAGCCTATGACCGACTCTTATAGGTGCAGTATTTTGAAATGGCTGGTCCACTTTAGCATATGGTGAATGGTAACGCCCAGCATGCTGACAGTGAGGCATTCATCGATGGTTAGATTACCTCTTGCTGCAGATGGTCGTTGTCTGCCAATAGTTTGGTGCGAAAAGTACTTGCCACTTAGCCGAATACTGCATGTTGTCCAGGTCTGATGTATGTGGACACTGATAGCTTCAGTATCTGACGAGTTGCAAATGGTACTGAACATTGCACTATTATCAGAGAACATGCTCATTTCTGAACTTATGCTGGAGGGAAGGTCATTTATGATGCAGCTGAAGCTGGTTGGGCCTAAGACACTACCCTGATGAAATCCTGCAATAATACCCAGAGCTTCGATGTTTGGCCTCCATCAACAACTGCGGTACATCCGGGAGGGGGAGAGTTACCTGGACGTTTTGTTTCAGGAGGCAGTCACACCTGGTAGATTAAGTAATTCAAATTCAGTTAGTGATCAGGGACAACAGGGTGTGATTGTAAGTGAGGCAGGTAGGGGATCCTGAGTTCAGGAGTGGAGGAGCCTCAGCCTTTGACCTTATCCAACACGTACGAGATACGTGCTCCCTGTGTGGATGAGGAACAGGGCTGAGGGGAGGATGAGCCAACTGACCATGGCACCATAGTGCAGAAGACCATTCAAGAGGGGGGAGCAAAAAGACAAGTGGTAGTTATAGGGGATTCTATAATGAGTGGGATAGATAGTATCCTTTGCAAGCTGGATCGGGAGTCCCGCATGGTGTGTTGCTTGCCAGGTGCCAGGGTGCAGGACATCTCTGACCGGCTTGAAAGGATATTGGAGCGGGAGGGGGAGGATCCCGTTGTTGTGGTCCACGTTGGGACTAACAACATAGGCAAGGCTAGGATGGAGGACCTGTTTGGGGATTATAAAGCACGAGGAACGAAATTAAGGAACAGGTCCTCGAGGGACATAATCTCCGGATTACTGCCCGAGCCATGTGCAAATTGGCTTAGGGATAAGAATATTAGGGACGTAAACACGTGGCTAAGGGAGTGGTGTTGGAAAGAGGGGTTCCATTTCATAGGGCATTGGCATCAGTTTTGGAACCGGGGGGATCTGTACCGATGGGACGGTCTCCACCTGAACCGATCTGGAACCAGTGTTCGAGCGAAACGGATACATATGGTGGTCTCTGGACTTCAAACTAGTGACTCGGGGGGAAGGGAAATGGAAAACGACAGGGAGTATGATGGTAAATAAAAAGGTAAGCAGCAGGTTAACATGTGTGCAGGTGGGTTGAAGTTCAAGGCAGACTATGAAAGAAGCAGAAAAGAAGGATAACTCAGGAGTTATTATTAGAGATGTTGGGATTCATGAGGGTAAGAAAGCTAGCATAAAGGCACTTTACCTGAATGCTCATCGCATTCGTAACAAGGTTGATGAGTTAACAGCACAAATCATCGCGAATGAATATGATTTGGTAGCCATTACGGAGACATGGTTACAGGTTGGTCACGACTGGGAGTTAAATATCCAGGGGTACCAGACTATTCGGAAGGACAGACAGGAAGGTAAGGGAGGTGGTGTAGCTCTGATATTCAAGAACGACATCAGGGCGGTGCTGAGAGATGATATAGGTTCTATGGAGAATGAGGTTGAATCCATTTGGGTGGAAATTAGAAACTCTAAGAAGAAAAAGTCATTGATAGGCGTTGTCTATAGGGAACCAAGTAATAACATCATATTGGGGCGGGCAATAAACAAAGAAATAACTAATGCTTGTAAAAATGGTACGGCAATTATCATGGGGGATTTTAATCTACATGTAGATTGGTCGAAAAAGCTCAGTCAGTGTCTCCTTGGAGAGGAGTTCATTGAGTGTATCCGTGATAGTTTTCTTGAACAGTATGTAAAGGAACCGACGAGAGAGCAAGCGATCCTAGATCTCGTCCTCTGTAATGAGACAGGAATAATTAATGACCTCATAGTTAGGGATCCTCTTGGAAGGAGTGATCACAGTATGGTTGAATTTAGAATACAGATGGAGAGTCTGAAGATAAAATCCAACACCAGGATCCTGCGCTTGAACAAGATGGACTACAATAGAATGAGGGAGGACTTGACTAAAGTAGACTGGAAACAAAGATTTTATGGTGGGACAGTTGACGAGCAGTGGAGGACCTTCAAAGCAATTTTTCAAAGTGCTCAGCAAAAGAATATTCCAGTGAAAAGGAAGGTCTCTAAGAAAAGGGGTAATCTGCCATGGGTGTCGAAGGAAATAAGGGAGGCTATCAAATTGAAAGAGAAGGCATACAAAGTGGCCAAAAGCAGCATGAAACTAGAAGATTGGGAAATCTTTAAAGGTCAACAGAAAGCCACAAAAAGAGCTATAAAGACAAGTAAGATAGAACATGAGAAAAAAACTAGCACAGAATATAAAGACAGATAGCAAAAGTTTCTATAAATATATAAAACGAAAAAGAGTCGCTAAAGTAAACGTTGGTCCTTTAGAGGATGAGAAGGGGAATTTAGTTATGGTATCGGTCTTCACAGTGGAGGACATTAATAACATGCCAGTAATTGACAAAGAGACGAACGTAGGTGAGGACCTGGAAACAATCATTATTACGGAAGAGGTAGTGTTGGGCAAGCTATTGGAACTAAGGATTGATAAGTCTCCTGGCCCTGATGGAATGCATCCCAGGGTACTAAAAGTGATGGCGGGAGAAATAGCAGGTGCACTGGCGGTAATTTTCCAAAATTCGCTGGGCTCTGGGGTAGTTCCAACAGATTGAAAAACAGCAGACGTGACGCCACTGCTTAAAATGGGATGTGGACAAAAGATGGGGAATTATAGACCGGTTAGCTTAACCTCTGTAGTGGGGAAGAAGCTTGAGTCTATTATCAAGGAAGAAATAGCAGGGCATCTCGATAGAAATTGTCCCGTTGGGCAGACGCAGCTTGGGTTCATGAAGGGTAGGTCATGCTTGACAAATCTTTTGGAATTCTATGATGACATCACGAGCAAGGTGGACAATGGGGACCCAGTGGATGTGATGTACCTAGATTTCCAAAAGGCCTTCGACAAGGTGCCGCACAAGAAGCTGCTGCGTAAGATAAGGATGCATGGCGTTAGAGTTAAAGTATTAGCATGGATAAAGGATTGGTTGACGAACAGGAAGCAGAAAGTTGGGATAAATGAGTGCTATTCTGGTTGGCAATCAGTCACTAGTGGTGTGCCTCAGGGATCGGTGTTGGGACCGCAATTATTTACAATTTATATAGATGATCTGGAGTTGGGGACCACATGTTGGTTGTCAAAGTTTGCAGATGACACTAAGATGAGTGGCAGAGCAAAGTGTGCAGATGACTGTGAAACTTTGCAGAGGAACATAGATACATTGAGTGAGTGGGCAAAGGTCTGGCAGATGGAATACAATGTTAATAAATGTGAAGTCATTTATTTATGATTAGATTAGAGATACAGCACTGAAACAGGCCCTTCGGCCCACCAAGTCTGTGCCGACAATCAACCACCCATTTATACTAATCCTACATTAATCCCATATTCCTACCAAACATCCCCACCTGTCCCTGTATTTCCCTACCACCTACCTATACTAGTGACAATTTATAATGGCCAATTTACCGATCAACCTGCAAGTCTTTTGGCTTGTGGGAGGAAACCGGAGCACCCGGAGAAAACCCACGCAGACACAGGGAGAACTTGCAAACTCCACACAGGCAGTACCCAGAATCGAACCCGGGTCCCTGGAGCTGTGAGGCTGCGGTGCTATCCACTGCGCCACTATTTAGGTAGGAGTAACAGTAAAAAGGATTATTACTTGAATGGTAAAAAGTTGCAGCATGCTGCTATGCAGAGGGACCTGGGTGTCCTTGTGCATGAATCGCAGAAGTTTGGGCTGCAGGTACAGCAAGTAATCAGGAAGGCAAGTGGAATTTTGTCCTTCATTGCTAAAGGTATTGAGTTTAAAAGCAGAGAGGTTATGTTGCAGCTGTATAAGGTACTGGTGAGGCCGCATCTGGAGTACTGTGTGCAGGTTTGGTCTCCTTACTTGAGAAAGGATATACTGGCACTGGAGAGGGTGCAGAGGAGGTTCACTAGGTTGATTCCAGAGTTGAGGGTGTTGCCTTATGAGGACTAACTGAGTAGATTGGGATTATACTCAATGGAATTCAGAGGAATGATGGGGGATCTTAAAGAAACATATAAAATTATGAATGGAATAGATAAGATACAATTAGAGAGGATATTTCCACTGACAGGTGAAGCTAGGACAAGATGGCACAGCCTCAAGATTAGAGGGAGCAGATTTAGGACTGAATTAAGAAGGAACTTCTTCACCCAGAGGGTTCTTAATCTCTGGAATTCCTTGCGCAGTGAAGTAGTTGGCGCTTTTTCAGTAAACGTTTTTAAAGCTAAGGTAGATATATTTTTGAACAATAAAGGAATTAAGGAATACGGTGAGAGCACGGGTAAGTGGATCTGAGTCCACGAAAAGATCAGCCATTATCATATTGAATGGCGGAGCAGGCTCGAGGGGCCGGATGGCCTACTCCTGCTGCTAGTTCTTATGATCTTATTATGATAATTGTTAAATTAGATGTCATCACTGATACAAAGGGGATAATATACCAGTTAATGGTTAAATTAAACGTCATCACTGCTGCAAAGGGGATAATATTCTGGTTAATTGTTAAATTAGATGTCATCACTAATAAACAGGGGCAATCTGGTTAATTGTTAAATTGGATGCCATCACTAATATTCAGGGGATAATATTCTAGTTAATTGTTAAATTAGATGTCATCACTAATACACAGGGGATAATATTCCAGTTAATTGTTAAATTAGATGTCATCACTAATACACAGGTGATAATATTCCAGTTAATTGTTACATTAGATGTCGTCACTAATACAAAGGGGATAATATTCCAGTTAATTGTTAAATTAGATGTCATCACTAATAATGTCTGTCAGTGCACCATTTTCCCACACTCTCTTGGCCAGTCTGGACAGAGCAGTGGAAGACTTTCCCATGCGCTTGTTGATTTCTGCATCCAGAGACAGGTTAGAATTAACGAGATAATATTCCAGCTACTTGTTAAATTAGACGTCATCACTACTACACATGGGATAATATTCCGGTATATTGTTAAATTAGATTTCAACACTAATGCACAGTATATAATATTCTGGTTAATTCTTAAATTAGATGTCATCACTAAGACACAGTGTATAACATTCTGGTTAATTGTTAAATTCGGTTTCATCACTAATACACAGTGTATAATCAGGTTAATTGTTTAATTAGATGTCATTACTAATACACAGTGTGCAATATTCCGGTTAATTGTTTAATTGGATGACATCACTAATACACAGGAGTAATATTCTGGTTAATTGTTGCATTAGATATGATCACCAATACACAAGGTATAGTATTCTGGTTAATTGTTAAATTAGATAAGATCACTAATACACAGGGTATATCTTCTTATTTGACCTCCTTATCTGGAGAGACAATGAATAAGTGCCTGGATGTGGTCAGTGGTTTGTGAAGCAGCGGCTGGAGAGGCTATAAAGGCCAATTCTAGACTGACAGACTCTTCCACAGGTGCTGCAGAGAAATTTGTTTGTCGGGGCTGTTACACTGTTGGCTCTCTCCTTGCACCTCTGTCTTTTTTCCTGCCAACTACTAAGTCTCTTCGACTCGGCACACTTTAGCCCTGTCTTTATGGCTTCCCGCCCGCTCTGGCGAATGCTGGCAACTGACTCCCACGACTTGTGATCAATGTCACACGATTTCATGTCGCGTTTGCAGATGTCTTTGAAGCAGAGACATGGACGGCCGGTGGGCTGATACAAGTGGCGAGCTCGCTGTACAATGTGTCTTTGGGGATCCTGCCATCTTCCATGCAGCTCACATGGCCAAGCCATCTCAAGCGCTGCTGACTCAGCAGTGTGTATAAGCTGGGGATGTTGGGCCGCCTCGAGGACTTCTGTGTTGGAGATACGGTCCTGCCACCTGATGCCAAGTATTCTCCGAAGGCAGCGAAGTGGAATTACTTGAGCCGTCTCTCTTGGCTGATATACGTTATCCACGCCTCGCTGCCAATGAGCAAGGTACTGCGGACATAGGCCTGATACACTCAGACTTTTGTGTTCCGTGTCAGTGCGCCATTTTCCCACACTCTCTTGGCCAGTCTGGACATTGCAGTGGAAGCCTTTCCCATGCGCTTGTTGATTTCTGCATCTAGAGACAAGTTACTGATGATAGTTGAGCCTAGATAGGTGAGCTCTTGAACCACTTCCAGAGCGTGGTCGCCAATATTGATGGATGGAGCATTTCTGACGTCCTGCCCCATGGTGTTCGTTTTCTTGAGGCTGATGGTTAGGCCAAATTCATCGCAGGCAGCCGCAAACCTGTCGATGAGACTCTGCATGCACTCTTCAGTGTGAGATCTGAAAGCAGCATCGTCAGCAAAGAGGAGTTCCCTGATGAGGACTTTCCGTACTTTAGACTGCGCTCTTTGACGGGCAAGGTTGAACAACCTACCCCCGATCCTGTGTGGCGGAAACTTTCTTCTTCAGAGGAGTTGAACGCATGTGAAAGCAGCAGTGAGAAGAATATCCCAAAAAGTGTGGGTGCGAGAACACAGCCCTGTTTCACGACACTCAGGAAAGGAAAGGACTCTGATGAGAAGCCACCATGTTGAATTGTGCCTTTCATATTGTCATGGAATGAGGTGATGATACTTAGTAGCTTTGGTGTGCATCCAATCTTTTCTAGTTGTCTGAAGAGACCACGTCTGCTGACGAGGTCAAAGGCTTTGGTGAGATCAATGAAAGCAATGTAGAGGGGCATCTGTTGTTCGCAGAATTTCTCCTGTATCTGACGAAGGGAGAACCGCATGTCAACGGTCGATCTCTCTGCACAAAAGCCATATTGTGCCTCAGGGTAGACGCGCTCTGCCAACTTCTGGAGCCTGTAAAGAGCGAATCGAGCAAAGTCCTTCCCTACTATGCTGAGCAGGGAGATTCCACGGTAGTATTTGCGGTCACCGCGGTCACCTTTGTTTTTATAGAGGGTGATGATACTGGCATCGCGCATGTCCTGGGGTACTGCTCCCTCGTCCCAGCACAGGCACAGCAGTTCATGTAGTGCTGAGAGTATAGCAGGCTTGGCACTCGATATTATTTCAGGGGTAATGCTGTCCTTCCCAGGGGCTTTTCCACTGGCTAGAGAATCAATGGCATCACTGAGTTCCGGTTTGGTTGGCTACATGACCAGCTCATCCATGACTGTGGATAATATTCCGGTTAATTGTTAAATTAGATGTCGTCACTTATACAAAGGTAATAATATGCCAGTTAAATGTTAAATTAGATATAATCACTACTACACAGGGGATAATATTCTGGTTAATTGTTAAATTAGATGTCATCACTAATACACAGGTGATAATATTCCAGTTAATTGTTAAATTAGATGTCATCACTACTACACAGGGGATAATATTCTGGTTAATTGTTAAATTAGATGTCATCACTAATACACAGGTGATAATATTCCAGTTCATTGTTAAATTAGATATCATCACTAATACACAGGGGATAATATTCCAGTTAATTGTTAAATTAGATGTCATCACTAATACACAGGGGATAATATTCCAGTTAATTGTTAAATTAGATGTCATCACTACTACACAGGGGTTAATATTCTGGTTAATTGTTAAATTGGACGTCATCACTAAGACACAATGTATAAATTTCTGAGTAATTGTTAAATTAGATGTCATCACTAATACACAGTGTATAATATTCCAGTTAATTGTTAAATTAGATGTCATTAATACACAAGATATAGTATTCTGGTTAATTGTCAAATTAGATGTCATCACTAATTCAAAGTGTATAATATTCTGGTTAATTGTTAAATTAGATAAGATCACTAATACACAGGGTATGTCTTCTTATTTGGCCTCCTTATCTAGAGAGACAATGAATAAGTGCCTGGATGTGGTCAGTGGTTTGTGAAGCAGCGCCTGGATTGGCTATAAAGGCCAATTCTAGACTGACAGACTCTCCCACAGGTGCTGCAGAGAAATTTGTTTGTCGGGACTGTTACACAGTTGGCTCTCCCCCTGCACCTCTGTCTTTTTTCCTGCCAACTACTAAGTCTCTTCGACTTGGCACACTTGAGCCCTGTCTTTATCGCTTCCCGCCAGCTCTGGCGAATGCTGGCAACTGACTACCACGACTTGTGATCAATGTCACATGATTTCATGTCGCGTTTGCAGATGTCTTTAAAGCGGAGACATGGACGGTCGGTGGGTCTGATACCAGTGGCGAGCTCGCTGTACAATGTGTCTTTGGGGATCCTGCCATCTTCCATGCAGCTCACATGGCCAAGCCATCTCAAGCGCCGCTGACTCAGTAGTGTGTATAAGCTGGGGATGTTGGCCGCCTCGAGGACTTCTGTGTTGGAGATACGGTCCTGCCACCTGATGCCAAGTATTCACCGGAGGTAGCGAAGTGGAATGTATTGAGCCGTCTCTCTTGGCTGATATATGTTGTCCACGCCTCGCTGCCATCGAGCAAGGTACTGAGGACACAGGCCTGATACACTCAGACTTGTGTGTTCCGTGTCAGTGCTCCATTTTCCCACACTCTCTTGGCCAGTCTGGACATTGCAGTGGAAGCCTTTCCAATGCGCATGTTGATTTCTGCATCTAGAGACAAGTTACTGATGATAGTTGAGCCTAGATAGGTGAGCTCTTGAACCACTTCCAGAGCGTGGTCGCCAATATTGATGGATGGAGCATTTCTGACGTCCTGCCCCATGATGTTCGTTCTCTTGAAGCTGATGGTTAGGCCAAATTCATTGCAGGCAGCCGCAAACCTGTCGATGAGACTCTGCATGCACTCTTCAGTGTGAGATCTTAAAGCAGCATCGTCAGCAAAGAGGAGTTCTCTGATGAGGACTTTCCGTACTTTGGACTGCGCTCTTAGACGGGCAAGGTTGAACAGCCTGCCCCCGATCCTGTGTGGTGGAAAATTCCTTCTTCAGAGGAGTTGAACGCATGTGAAAGCAGCAGGGAGAAGAATATCCCAAAAAGTGTGGGTGCGAGAACACAGCCCTGTTTCACGCCACTCAGGAAAGGAAAGGACTCTGATGAGAAGCCATCATGTTGAATTGCGCCTTTCATATTGACATGGAATGAGGTGATGATACTTAGTAGCTTTGGTGTGCATCCAATCTTTTCTAGTTGTCTGAAGAGACCACGTCTGCTGACGAGGTCAAAGGCTTTGGTGAGATCAATGAAAACAATGTAGAGGGGCATCTGTTGTTCACGGAATTTCTCCTGTATCTGACGAAGGGAGAACCGCATGTCAACGGTCGATCTCTCTGCACGAAAGCCATATTGTGCCTCAGGGTAGACGCGCTCTGCCAACTTCTGGAGCCTGTAAAGAGCGAATCGAGCAAAGTCCTTCCCTACTATGCTGAGCAGAGAGATTCCACGGTAGTATTTGCGGTCACCGTGGTCACCTTTGTTTTTATAGAGGGTGATGATATTGGCATCGTGCATTTCCTGGGGTACTGCTCCCTCGTCCCAGCACAGGCACAGCAGTTCATGTAGTGCTGAGAGTATAGCAGGCTTGGCACTCGAAATTATTTCAGGGGTAATGCTGTCCTTCCCAAGGGCGTTTCCACTGGCTAGAGAATCAATGGCATGACTGAGTTCCGGTTTGGTTGGCTGCATGACCAGCTCATCCATGACTGTGGATAATATTCCGGTTAATTGTTAATTTAGATGTCATCACTTGTACAAAGGTAATAATATGCCAGTTAAATGTTAAATTAGATGTTATCACTAATACACAGGGGATAATATTCTGGTTAATTGTTAAATTAGATGTCATCACTAATACACAGGGGAGAATATTCTGGTTAATTGTTAAATTAGATGTCATCACTACTACACAGGGGATAATATTCTGGTTAATTGTTAAATTGGACGTCATCACTAATAGACAATGTATAAATTACTGATTAATTGTTAAATTAGATGTCATCACCAATACACAGGGTATAATATTCCAGTTAATTGTTAAATTACATGTCATCAAAAATAATCTGGGTATTATCTGGGTAATTGTTTAATAAGATGTCATCACTCATATTTTCTTTCTTTTGGGCCTCCTTATCTCGAGAGACAATGGATACACGCACTAATACACAGGGATGAAAACACTGGTTAATTGTTAAATTAGATGTCATCACTAATACACAGTGTATAATATTCTGGTTAATTGTTAAATTAGATGTCAAAACAGGACACAGGGAATAATATTCTGGTTTTTTGTTAAATTAGATATCATCACAAATACACAGGGTATAATACTCTGGTTAATTGTTAATTTAGATGTCATCTCTAATACACAGTGTATAATATTACGTTTAATTGTTACATTATATATGATCACCAATAGACAGGGTATAATATTCCGTTTCATTGTAAATAGATGTCATCACTAACACAGTGTATAATCTGGTTGATTGTTTAATTAGATGTCATCACTAATAAACAGCGTACAATATTCTGGTTAAGTGTTAAATTAGATGTCATCAGTAATACACTGGATGATATTCTGGTGAATTGTTTAATTAGATGTCATCACTAATACACAGGCGATAATATTCCGGTTAATTGCCTAATTAGATGTCATGACTAATATACAGGGTATAATATTCCGGTTAATTGTTAAATTAGATGTCATCACTAATACACAGAGGATAATATTACAGTTAATTGCTAAATTAGATGTCATCACTAATACACAGGTGATAATATTCCAGTTAATTGTTAAATTAGATGTCATCACTAATCCACAGGGGATCTTATTCTGATTAATTGTTATATTAGATGTCATCACTTATACACAGGGGATAATAATCCTGTTTATTGTTAAATTAGTTGTCATCATTAATACACAGGGGATTATATTCTGGTTAATTGTAATATTATATGTCATCATTGATACATAGTGTATAATATTCTGGTTAATTTTGAAATTAGATGTCATCAGTAATGCACAGGGAATAATTTGTTTAATTGTTAAATTAGATGTCATCACTGATAAACAATGTATAATATACTGGTCTATTGTTAAATTAGATGTCATCACAAATACACGGGATAATATTCCAATTAATTGTTAAATTAGATATCACCACTAATACACAGGAGATAATATTCCGTTTAATTGTTTTTTTAGATGTCATCACTTATACACAGGCAATAATATTCTGGTTAATTGTTCAATTATATTTCATCACTGATACACAGTTTATAATATTGCGGTTAATTGTTAAATTAGATGTCATCACTAACGCACAGGGGATAATATTCCAGTTAATTGTTAAATTAGATGTCATCTCTAATGCACAGGGGATAATATTCTAGTTAATTGTTAAATTAGATGTCATCACTTATACACAGGGGATAATATTCTAGTTAATTGTTAAATTAGATGTCATCACTTATACACAGGGGACAATATTCTGGTTAATTGTTAAATTAGATGTCACCACTGAAACACAGGGTATAGTATTCTGGTTAATTGTTAAATTGGATGTCATCACTAATACACAGTGTATAATATTCTAGTTAATTGTTAAATTAGATGTCATCACTTATACACAGGGGACAATATTCTGGTTAATTGTTAAATTAGATGTCACCACTGAAACACAGGGTATAGTATTCTGGTTAATTGTTAAATTGGATGTCATCACTAATACACAGAGGATAATATTCCTGTTAATTGTTAAATTAGATGTCATCACTAATACACAGGTGTTAATATTCCAGTTAATTGTTAAATTAGATGTCATCACTAATACACAGGGGATAATATTCCTGTTAATTGTTAAATTAGATGTCATCACTAATACACAGGTGTTAATATTCCAGTCAATTGTTAAATTAGATGTCATCACTAATACACAGGGGATCTTATTCTGATTAATTGTTATATTAGATGTCATCACTTATACACAGGGGATAATATTCTAGTTAATTGTTAAATTAGATGTCACCACTGAAACACAGGGTATAGTATTCTGGTTAATTGTTAAATTGGATGTCATCACTAATACACAGAGGATAATATTCCTGTTAATTGTTAAATTAGATGTCATCACTAATACACAGGTGTTAATATTCCAGTTAATTGTTAAATTAGATGTCATCACTAATACACAGGGGATAATATTCCAGTTAATTGTTAAATTAGATGTCATCACTACTACACAGGGGTTAATATTCTGGTTAATTGTTAAATTGGACGTCATCACTAAGACACAATGTATAAATTTCTGAGTAATTGTTAAATTAGATGTCATCACTAATACACAGTGTATAATATTCCAGTTAATTGTTAAATTAGATGCCATTAATACACAAGATATAGTATTCTTGTTAATTGTCAAATTAGATGTCATCACTAATTCAAAGTGTATAATATTCTGGTTAATTGTTAAATTAGATAAGATCACTAATACACAGGGTATGTCTTCTTATTTGGCCTCCTTATCTAGAGAGACAATGAATAAGTGCCTGGATGTGGTCAGTGGTTTGTGAAGCAGCGCCAGGATTGGCTATAAAGGCCAATTCTAGACTGACAGACTCTCCCACAGGTGCTGCAGAGAAATTTGTTTGTCGGGACTGTTACACAGTTGGCTCTCCCCCTGCACCTCTGTCTTTTTTCCTGCCAACTACTAAGTCTCTTCGACTTGGTACACTTGAGCCCTGTCTTTATCGCTTCCCGCCAGCTCTGGCGAATGCTGGCAACTGACTACCACGACTTGTGATCAATGTCACATGATTTCATGTCGCGTTTGCAGATGTCTTTAAAGCGGAGACATGGACGGTCGGTGGGTCTGATACCAGTGGCGAGCTCGCTGTACAATGTGTCTTTGGGGATCCTGCCATCTTCCATGCAGCTCACATGGCCAAGCCATCTCAAGCGCCGCTGACTCAGTAGTGTGTATAAGCTGGGGATGTTGGCCGCCTCGAGGACTTCTGTGTTGGAGATACGGTCCTGCCACCTGATGCCAAGTATTCACCGGAGGTAGCGAAGTGGAATGTATTGAGCCGTCTCTCTTGGCTGATATATGTTGTCCACGCCTCGCTGCCATCGAGCAAGGTACTGAGGACACAGGCCTGATACACTCAGACTTGTGTGTTCCGTGTCAGTGCTCCATTTTCCCACACTCTCTTGGCCAGTCTGGACATTGCAGTGGAAGCCTTTCCAATGCGCATGTTGATTTCTGCATCTAGAGACAAGTTACTGATGATAGTTGAGCCTAGATAGGTGAGCTCTTGAACCACTTCCAGAGCGTGGTCGCCAATATTGATGGATAGAGCATTTCTGACGTCCTGCCCCATGATGTTCGTTCTCTTGAAGCTGATGGTTAGGCCAAATTCATTGCAGGCAGCCGCAAACCTGTCGATGAGACTCTGCATGCACTCTTCAGTGTGAGATCTTAAAGCAGCATCGTCAGCAAAGAGGAGTTCTCTGATGAGGACTTTCCGTACTTTGGACTGCGCTCTTAGACGGGCAAGGTTGAACAGCCTGCCCCCGATCCTGTGTGGTGGAAAATTCCTTCTTCAGAGGAGTTGAACGCATGTGAAAGCAGCAGGGAGAAGAATATCCCAAAAAGTGTGGGTGCGAGAACACAGCCCTGTTTCACGCCACTCAGGAAAGGAAAGGACTCTGATGAGAAGCCATCGTGTTGAATTGCGCCTTTCATATTGTCATGGAATGAGGTGATGATACTTAGTAGCTTTGGTGTGCATCCAATCTTTTCTAGTTGTCTGAAGAGACCACGTCTGCTGACGAGGTCAAAGGCTTTGGTGAGATCAATGAAAGCAATGTAGAGGGGCATTTGTTGTTCGCGGAATTTCTCCTGTATCTGACGAAGGGAGAACCGCATGTCAACGGTCGATCTCTCTGCACGAAAGCCATATTGTGCCTCAGGGTAGACGCGCTCTGCCAACTTCTGGAGCCTGTAAAGAGCGAATCGAGCAAAGTCCTTCCCTACTATGCTGAGCAGGGAGATTCCACGGTAGTATTTGCGGTCACCGTGGTCACCTTTGTTTTTATAGAGGGTGATGATATTGGCATCGTGCATTTCCTGGGGTACTGCTCCCTCGTCCCAGCACAGGCACAGCAGTTCATGTAGTGCTGAGAGTATAGCAGGCTTGGCACTCGAAATTATTTCAGGGGTAATGCTGTCCTTCCCAAGGGCGTTTCCACTGGCTAGAGAATCAATGGCATGACTGAGTTCCGGTTTGGTTGGCTGCATGACCAGCTCATCCATGACTGTGGATAATATTCCGGTTAATTGTTAATTTAGATGTCATCACTTGTACAAAGGTAATAATATGCCAGTTAAATGTTAAATTAGATGTTATCACTAATACACAGGGGATAATATTCTGGTTAATTGTTAAATTAGATGTCATCACTAATACACAGGGGAGAATATTCTGGTTAATTGTTAAATTAGATGTCATCACTACTACACAGGGGATAATATTCTGGTTAATTGTTAAATTGGACGTCATCACTAATAGACAATGTATAAATTACTGATTAATTGTTAAATTAGATGTCATCACCAATACACAGGGTATAATATTCCAGTTAATTGTTAAATTACATGTCATCAAAAATAATCTGGGTATTATCTGGTTAATTGTTTAATAAGATGTCATCACTCATATTTTCTTTCTTTTGGGCCTCCTTATCTCGAGAGACAATGGATACACGCACTAATACACAGTGATGAAAACTCTGGTTAATTGTTAAATTAGATGTCATCACTAATACACAGTGTATAATATTCTGGTTAATTGTTAAATTAGATGTCAAAACAGGACACAGGGAATAATATTCTGGTTAATTGTTAAATTAGATATCATCACAAATACACAGGGTATAATACTCTGGTTAATTGTT
This sequence comes from Heterodontus francisci, assembly GCF_036365525.1. Lineage (NCBI taxonomy): Eukaryota > Metazoa > Chordata > Chondrichthyes > Heterodontiformes > Heterodontidae > Heterodontus > Heterodontus francisci. Next base: position 1,493,801 of record NW_027140740.1, on the reverse strand, counting down.
AATTTAGATGTCATCTCTAATACACAGTGTATAATATTACGTTTAATTGTTACATTATATATGATCACCAATAGACAGGGTATAATATTCCGTTTCATTGTAAATAGATGTCATCACTAACACAGTGTATAATCTGGTTGATTGTTTAATTAGATGTCATCACTAATAAACAGCGTACAATATTCTGGTTAAGTGTTAAATTAGATGTCATCAGTAATACACTGGATGATATTCTGGTGAATTGTTTAATTAGATGTCATCACTAATACACAGGCGATAATATTCCGGTTAATTGCCTAATTAGATGTCATGACTAATATACAGGGTATAATATTCCGGTTAATTGTTAAATTAGATGTCATCACTAATACACAGAGGATAATATTACAGTTAATTGCTAAATTAGATGTCATCACTAATACACAGGCGATAATATTCCGGTTAATTGCCTAATTAGATGTCATGACTAATATACAGGGTATAATATTCCGGTTAATTGTTAAATTAGATGTCATCACTAATACACAGAGGATAATATTACAGTTAATTGCTAAATTAGATGTCATCACTAATACACAGGTGATAATATTACAGTTAATTGCTAAATTAGATGTCATCACTAATACACAGAGGATAATATTCCAGATAATTGCTAAATTAGATGTCATCACTAATACACAGGGGATAATATTACAGTTAATTGCTAAATTAGATGTCATCACTAATACACAGGTGATAATATTCCAGTTAATTGCTAAATTAGATGTCATCACTAATACACAGGTGATAATATTCCAGTTAATTGTTAAATTAGATGTCATCACAAATACACAGGGGATCTTATTCTGATTAATTGTTATATTAGATGTCATCACTTATACACAGGGGATAATAATCCTGTTTATTGTTAAATTAGTTGTCATCATTAATACACAGGGGATTATATTCTGGTTAATTGTAATATTATATGTCATCATTGATACATAGTGTATAATATTCTGGTTAATTTTGAAATTAGATGTCATCAGTAATGCACAGGGAATAATTTGTTTAATTGTTAAATTAGATGTCATCACTGATAAACAATGTATAATATACTGGTCTATTGTTAAATTAGATGTCATCACAAATACACGGGATAATATTCCAATTAATTGTTAAATTAGATATCACCACTAATACACAGGAGATAATATTCCGTTTAATTGTTTTTTTAGATGTCATCACTTATACACAGGCAATAATATTCTGGTTAATTGTTCAATTATATTTCATCACTAATACACAGTTTATAATATTGCGGTTAATTGTTAAATTAGATGTCATCACTAACGCACAGGGGATAATATTCCAGTTAATTGTTAAATTAGATGTCATCTCTAATGCACAGGGGATAATATTCTGGTTAATTGTTAAATTAGATGTCATCACTAATACACAGTGTATAATATTCTGGTTAATTGTTAAATTAGATGTCATCACTAATACACAGTGTATAATATTCTAGTTAATTGTTAAATTAGATGTCATCACTTATACACAGGGGACAATATTCTGGTTAATTGTTAAATTAGATGTCACCACTGAAACACAGGGTATAGTATTCTGGTTAATTGTTAAATTGGATGTCATCACTAATACACAGAGGATAATATTCCTGTTAATTGTTAAATTAGATGTCATCACTAATACACAGGTGTTAATATTCCAGTTAATTGTTAAATTAGATGTCATCACTAATACACAGGGGATAATATTCCTGTTAATTGTTAAATTAGATGTCATCACTAATACACAGGTGTTAATATTCCAGTCAATTGTTAAATTAGATGTCATCACTAATACACAGGGGATCTTATTCTGATTAATTGTTATATTAGATGTCATCACTTATACACAGGGGATAATATTCTAGTTAATTGTTAAATTAGATGTCACCACTGAAACACAGGGTATAGTATTCTGGTTAATTGTTAAATTGGATGTCATCACTAATAAACAGAGGATAATATTCCTGTTAATTGTTAAATTAGATGTCATCACTAATACACAGGTGTTAATATTCCAGTTAATTGTTAAATTAGATGTCATCACTAATACACAGGGGATAATATTCCTGTTAATTGTTAAATTAGATGTCATCACTAATACACAGGTGTTAATATTCCAGTCAATTATTAAATTAGATGTCATCACTAACACACAGGGGATCTTATTCTGATTAATTGTTATATTAGATGTCATCACTTATACACAGGGGATAATATTCTAGTTAATGGTTAAATTAGATGTCATCACTTATACACAGGGGATAATATTCTGGTTAATTGTTAGATTATATGTCGTCACTAATACACCGGGTAGAGTATTCTGGATAAATATTAGATTAGATGTCACCACTAATACACAGGGGAAAATATTCTGGGAAATTGTTAAGTGAGATGTCATCACTGAAAAACAGTGTTTAATATTCCGGTTAATATTTAAATTAGATGTCATCAGTAATACAAAGGGGATAATCTGGTCAATTGTTAAATTAGATGTCATCACTAAAATACAGTGCATACTATTCTGGTTAATTGTTAAATTAGATGTCATCACTAATACACAGGGGATAATATTCCAGTTTACTGTTAAAATTAGATGTCATCACGAATACAAAGTCTATAATCTGTTTAATTGCTAAATTAGATATCATCGCTAATACACAGGGGCTAATATTCCAGATAATTGCTAGATTAGATGTCATCACCAGTACACAGAGGTTAATATTCTGTTTAATTGTTAAAAATAGATGTCTTCACTAATTCACAGGGAATAATATTCTGGTTAATCGTTAAATTTGACGTCATCACTAATACACAGGGGATAATATTCCAGATAATTGTTAAATTAGATGTCATCACTAATACACAGGGGTGAATGTTCCGATTAACTGTTAAATTAGATGTCATCACTAATACACAGTGTATAATATTCTATTTAATTGTTAAATTAGATGTCATCTCTTATACACAGGGGATAATATTCTGGTTAATTGTTAAATTAGATGACATCACTGAAACACAGGGTTCGTATTCTGGTTAGTTGTAAAATTGGATATCATCACTAATACACAGAGGATAATATTCCAGTTAATTGTTAAATTAGATGTCATCACTAATACACAGGGGATAATATTCCAGTTAATTGTTAAATTAGATGTCATCACTCATACACAGGGGACCTTATTCTGATTAATTGTTATATTAGATGTCATCACTTATACACAGGGGATAATAATCTTGTTTATTGTTAAATTAGTAGTCATCATTAATACACAGGGGATTATATTCTGGTTAATTGTAATATTATATGTCATCATTGATGCATAGTGTATGATATTCTGGTTAATTTTGGAATTAGATGTCATCACTAATGCACAGGGAATAATTCGTTTAATTGTTAAATTAGATGTCATCACTGATAAACAAAGTGTAATATTCTGGGTAATTGTTAAATTAGCTGTCTTCACTAATACACAGCGTATAATATTCTGGTTAATTGTTAAATTCGATGTCATCGCAAATACACAGGGGTTAATAAACTGGTCTATTGTTAAATTGGATGTCATCACAAATACACAGGGGATAATATTCCAATTAATTGTTAAATTAGATATCACCACTAATACACAGGAGATAACATTCTGTTTAATTGTTAATTTAGATGTCACCACTTATACACAGGGAATAATATTCTGGTTAATTATTCAATTATATTTCATCGCTAATACACAGGGGATAATATTCCAGTTAATTGTTAAATTAGATGTCATCACGAAAGCACAGGGGATAATATTCCAGTTCATTGGTAAATTAGATGTCATCACTAATACACAGGGGATAATATTCCAGTTAATTGTTAAATTAGATGTCATCAGTAATACACAGGTGATAATATTCTAGTTAATTGTTATATTGGATGTCATCACTAACGCACAGGGGATAATATTCCAGTTAATTGTTAAATTAGATGTCATCACTAATACACAGGGGTTAATATTCCAGTTAATTGTTATATTGGATGTCATCACTAATGCACAGGGATTAATATTCCAGTTAATTTTTAAAATAGATGTCATCACTGATACACAGGGGATAATATTCCAGTTAATTGTTAAATTAGATGTCATCACTAATACACAGGTGATAATATTCCAGTTAATTGTTAAATTAGATGTCATCACTAATACACAGGCGATAATATTCCAGTTAATTGTTAAATTAGATGTCTTCACGAATACACAGGTGATAATATTCCAGTTAATTGTTAAATTAGATGTCATCACCAATACACAGGGGTTAATATTCCAGTTAATTGTTATATTGGATGTCACCACTAATTCACAGGGGAAAATACTCTGGGAAATTGTTAAATTAGATGTCATCACTGAAAAACAGTGTTTAATATTCCGGTTAATATTTAAATTCGATGTCATCAGTAATACAAAGGGGATAATCTGGTCAATTGTTAAATTAGATGTCATCACAAAAATACAGTGAATAATATTCTGGTTAATTACATTAGATGTCATCACTAATACGCAGGATATAATATTCTGGTTTACTGTTAAATTAGATGTCATCACTAATACAAATTCTATAATCTGTTTAATTGCTAAATTAGATATCATCACTAATACAAAGGGGATAATATTCCAGATAATTGCAAGATTAGATTTCATCACCAGTACACAGAGGATAATATTCTTGTTAATTGTTAAAAATAGATGTCTTCACTAATTCACAGGGAATACTATTCTGGTTAATCCTTAAATTTGATGTCATCGCTAATACACAGGGGATAATATTCCAGATAATTGTTAAATAAAATGTCATCACTAATACACAAGGGTGAATATTCCGATTAATTGTTAAATTAGATGTCATCACTAATACACAGATGATAATTATACCGATAATGTTTAAATTAGATGTCATCTCTAATGCACAGGGGATAATATTCCAGTTAATTGTTAAATTAGATGTCATCACTAATACACAGGGTTTAATACTTCAGATAATTGTTAAATTAGATGTCATCACTAATACACAGGGGTAAATATTCCAGTTAATTGTTAAATTAGATGTCATCACTAATACACTGGGTTTAATATTCCAGTTAATTGTTAAATTAGATGTCATCACTAATACACAGGGTTTAATATTACTGTTAATTGTTAAATGAGATGTCATCACCAATACACAGGGGATAATATTCCAATTAATTGTTAAATTAGATGTCATCACCAATACACAGGGGATAATATTCCTGTTAATTGTTAAATTAGATGTCATCACTAATACACAGGGTTTAATACTTCAGATAATTGTTAAATTAGATGTCATCACTAATACACAGGGGTAAATATTCCAGTTAATTGTTAAATTAGATGTCATCACTAATACACTGGGTTTAATATTCCAGTTAATTGTTAAATTAGATGTCATCACTAATACACAGGGTTTAATATTCCAGTTAATTGTTAAATTAGATGTCATCACTAATACACTGGGTTTAATATTCCAGTTAATTGTTAAATTAGATGTCATCACTAATATACAGGGGATAATATTCCAGTTAATGGTTAAATTAGATGTCGTCACTAATACACAGGGGAAAATATTCCAGTTAATTGTTAAATTAGATGTCATCACAAATACACAGGTTTTAATATTCCAGTTAATTGTTAAATTATATGTCATCACTAATACACAGGGGTTAATATTCCAGTTAATTGTTAAATTTATTGTCATCACTAATTCACAGGGGATAATATTCCAGTTAATTGTTAAATTAGAGGTCATCACTAATACACAGGGTTTAATATTCCAGTTAATTGTTAACTTAGATGTCATCACGAATACACAGGGGATTATATTCCAGTTAATTGTTAAATTAGATGTCATCACAAATACACAGGTGATAATATTCCAGTTAATTGTTAAATTAGATGTCATCACTAATACACAGAGGATAATATTCCAGTTAATTGTTAAATTAGATGTCATCACTAATAAACAGAGGATAATATTCCAGTTAATTGTTAAATTAGATGTCATCTCTAATGCACAGGGGGTAATATTCCGGTTAATTGTTAAATTAGATGTCAACACTAATACACAGTGTTTAATATTCCAGTTAATTGTTAAAATAGATGTCATCACTAATACACAGGGTTTAATGTTCCAGTTAATTGTTAAATTAGATGTCATCACTAATACACAGGGGATAATATTCCAGTTAATTGTTAAAGTAGATGTCATCACTAATACACAGGGTTTAATATTTCAGTTAATTGTTAAATTAGATGTCATCACTAATACACAGGGGATAATATTCCAGTTAATTGTTAAATTAGATGTCATCACTAACACACTTGATTTAATATTCCAGTTAATTGTAAAATTAGATGTCATCACTAATACACAGGGTTTAATATTCCAGTTAATTGTTAAATTAGATGTCATCATTAATGCACAGGGGATAATATTCCAGTTAATTGTTAAATTAGATGTCATCACCAATACACAGGGGATAATATTCCTGTTAATTGTTAAATTAGATGTCATCACTAATACACAGGGTTTAATACTTCAGATAATTGTTAAATTAGATGTCATCACTAATACACAGGGGTAAATATTCCAGTTAATTGTTAAATTAGATGTCATCACTAATACACTGGGTTTAATATTCCAGTTAATTGTTAAATTAGATGTCATCACTAATACACAGGGTTTAATATTCCAGTTAATTGTTAAATTAGATGTCATCACTAATACACTGGGTTTAATATTCCAGTTAATTGTTAAATTAGATGTCATCACTAATATACAGGGGATAATATTCCAGTTAATGGTTAAATTAGATGTCGTCACTAATACACAGGGGACAATATTCCAGTTAATTGTTAAATTAGATGTCATCACAAATACACAGGTTTTAATATTCCAGTTAATTGTTAAATTATATGTCATCACTAATACACAGGGGTTAATATTCCAGTTAATTGTTAAATTTATTGTCATCACTAATTCACAGGGGATAATATTCCAGTTAATTGTTAAATTAGAGGTCATCACTAATACACAGGGTTTAATATTCCAGTTAATTGTTAACTTAGATGTCATCACGAATACACAGGGGATTATATTCCAGTTAATTGTTAAATTAGATATCATCACAAATACACAGGTGATAATATTCCAGTTAATTGTTAAATTAGATGTCATCACTAATACACAGAGGATAATATTCCAGTTAATTGTTAAATTAGATGTCATCACTAATAAACAGAGGATAATATTCCAGTTAATTGTTAAATTAGATGTCATCTCTAATGCACAGGGGATAATATTCCGGTTAATTGTTAAATTAGATGTCAACACTAATACACAGTGTTTAATATTCCAGTTAATTGTTAAAATAGATGTCATCACTAATACACAGGGTTTAATGTTCCAGTTAATTGTTAAATTAGATGTCATCACTAATACACAGGGGATAATATTCCAGTTAATTGTTAAAGTAGATGTCATCACTAATACACAGGGTTTAATATTTCAGTTAATTGTTAAATTAGATGTCATCACTAATACACAGGGGATAATATTCCAGTTAATTGTTAAATTAGATGTCATCACTAACACACTTGATTTAATATTCCAGTTAATTGTAAAATTAGATGTCATCACTAATACACAGGGTTTAATATTCCAGTTAATTGTTAAATTAGATGTCATCATTAATGCACAGGGGATAATATTCCAGTTAATTGTTAAATTAGATGTCATCACTAATACACAGGGTTTAATATTCCAGCTAATTGTTAAATTAGATGTCATCACTAATACACAGGGGATAATATTCCAGTTAATTGTTAAATTAGATGTCATCACTAATACACCGAGGATAATATTCAAGTTAATTTTTAAATTAGATGTCATCACAGATACACAGGGGTTAATATTTCCGATAATGTTTAAATTAGATGTCATCACTAATACACAGGGTTTATTATTCCAGTTAATTGTTAAATTAGATGTCATCACTAATACACAGGGGATAATATTCCACTTAATTGTTAAAATAGATGTCATCACGAATACACAGGGTTTAATATTTCAGTTAATTGTTAAATTAGATGTCATCTCTAATGCACAGTGGATAATATTCCAGTTAATTGTTAAATTAGATGTCATCACGAATACACAGGGTTTAATATTCCAGTTAATTGTTAAATTAGATGTCATCACTAATACACAGGGGATAATATTCCAGTTAATTGTTAAATTAGATGTCATCACTAATACAAAGAGGATAATATTCCAGTTAATTGTTCAGTTAGATGTCATCACTAATACACAGGGGAAAATATTCCAGTTAATTGTTAAATTAGATGTCATCACAAATACACAGGGGATAATATTCCAGTTAATTGTTAAATTAGATGTCATCACTAATACACAGAGGATAATATTCCAGTTAATTGTTAAATTAGATGTCATCACTAATACACAGAGGATAATATTCCAGTTAATTGTTAAATTAGATGTCATCTCTAATGCACAGGGGATAATATTCCAGTTAATTGTTAAATTAGATGTCATCACTAATACACAGGGGATAATATTCCAGTTAACTGTTAAATTTATTGTCATCACTAATTCACAGGGGATAATATTCCAGTTAATTGTTAAATTAGATGTCATCACTAATACACAGGGTTTAATATTCCAGTTAATTGTTAAATTAGATGTCATCACGAATACACAGGGGATTATATTCCAGTTAATTGTTAAATTAGATGTCATCACAAATACACAGGTGATAATATTCCAGTTAATTGTTAAATTAGATGTCATCACTAATACACAGAGGATTATATTCCAGTTAATTGTTAAATTAGATGTCATCACTAATACACAGAGGATAATGTTCCAGTTAATTGTTAAATTAGATGTCATCTCTAATGCACAGGGGATAATATTCCAATTAATTGTTAAATTAGATGTCAACACTAATACACAGTGTTTAATATTCCAGTTAATTGTTAAATTAGATGTCATCACTAATACACAGGGTTTAATGTTCCAGTTAATTGTTAAATTAGATGTCATCACTAATACACAGGGGATAATATTCCAGTTAATTGTTAAAGTAGATGTCATCACTAATACACAGGGTTTAATATTTCAGTTAATTGTTAAATTAGATGTCATCACTAATACACAGGGGATAATATTCCAGTTAATTGTTAAATTAGATGTCATCACTAACACACTTGATTTAATATTCCAGTTAATTGTAAAATTAGATGTCATCACTAATACACAGGGTTTAATATTCCAGTTAATTGTTAAATTAGATGTCATCATTAATGCACAGGGGATAATATTCCAGTTAATTGTTAAATTAGATGTCATCACTAATACACAGGGTTTAATATTCCAGCTAATTGTTAAATTAGATGTCATCACTAATACACAGGGGATAATATTCCAGTTAATTGTTAAATTAGATGTCATCACTAATACACCGAGGATAATATTCAAGTTAATTTTTAAATTAGATGTCATCACAGATACACAGGGGTTAATATTTCCGATAATGTTTAAATTAGATGTCATCACTAATACACAGGGTTTATTATTCCAGTTAATTGTTAAATTTGATGTCATCACTAATACACAGGGGATAATATTCCACTTAATTGTTAAAATAGATGTCATCACTAATACACAGGGTTTATTATTTCAGTTAATTGTTAAATTAGATGTCATCTCTAATGCACAGTGGATAATATTCCAGTTAATTGTTAAATTAGATGTCATCACGAATACACAGGGTTTAATATTCCAGTTAATTGTTAAATTAGATGTCATCACTAATACACAGGGGATAATATTCCAGTTAATTGTTAAATTAGATGTCATCACTAATACAAAGAGGATAATATTCCAGTTAATTGTTCAATTAGATGTCATCACTAATACACAGGGGAAAATATTCCAGTTAATTGTTAAATTAGATGTCATCACAAATACACAGGGGATAATATTCCAGTTAATTGTTAAATTAGATGTCATCACAAATACACAGGGGATAATATTCCAGTTAATTGTTAAATTAGATGTCATCACTAATACACAGGGGATAATATTTCCGATAATGATTAAATTAGATGTCATCACTAATACACAGGGGATAATATTCCAGTTAATTGTTAATTTAGATGACATCACTAATACACAGGGGACAATACTCCAGTTAATTGTTAAATTAGATGTCATCACAAATACACAGGGGATAATATTCCAGTTAATTGTTAAATTAGATGTCATCGCGAATACACGGGGGATAATATTCCAGTTAATTGTTCAATTAGATGTTATCACTAATACACAGGGGATAATATTCCAGTTAACTGTTAAATTAGATGTCATCACTAATACACAGGGGATAATATTCCAGTTAATTGTTAAATTAGATGTCATCACAAATACACAGGTGATAATATTCCAGTTAATTGTTAAATTAGATGTCATCTCTAATGCACAGGGGATAATATTCCAGCTAATTGTTAAATTAGATGTCATCACGAATACACAGGGTTTAATATTCCAGTTAATTGTTAAATTAGATGTCCTCACTAATACACAGGGGATAATTTTCCAGTTAATTGTTAAATTAGATGTCATCACTAATACACAGGGGATAATATTCCAGTTAATTGTTAAATTAGATGTCATCACAAATACACAGGGGATAATATTCCAGTTAATTGTTAAATTAGATGTCATCACTAATACACAGGGGATAATATTTCCGATAATGTTTAAATTAGATGTCATCACTAATACACAGGGGATAATATTCCAGATAACTGTTAAATTAGATGACATCACGAATACACAGGGGACAATACTCCAGTTAATTGTTAAATTAGATGTCATTACAAATACACAGGGGATAATATTCCAGTTAATTGTTCAATTAGATGTCATCGCGAATACACGGGGGATAATATTCCAGTTATTTGTTCAATTAGATGTTATCACTAAGACACAGGGGATAATATTCCAGTTAACTGTTAAATTAGATGTCATCACTAATGCACAGGGGATAATATTCCAGTTAATTGTTAAATTAGATGTCATCACAAATACACAGGTGATAATATTCCAGTTAATTGTTAAATTAGATGTCATCACTAATACACAAGGTTTAATATTCCAGTTCATTGTTAAATTAGATATCATCACTAATACACAGGGGATAATATTCCAGTTCATTGTTAAATTAGATGTCATCACTAATACACAGGGGATAATATTCCAGTTAATTGCTAAATTAGATGTCATCACTAATACACAGGGGATAATATTCCAGTTAATTGTTAAATTAGATGTCATCACTAATACACAGGGGAGAATATTCCAGTTAATTGTTAAATTAGATGTCATCACTAATACACAGAGGGTAATATTCCAGTTAATTGTTAAATTAAATGTCAACACTAATACAAAGAGGATAATATTCCAGTTAATTGTTCAATTAGATGTCAACACGAATACACAGGGGAAAATATTCCAGTTAATTGTTAAATTAGATGTCATCACAAATACACAGGGGATAATATTCCAGTTAATTGTTAAATTAGATGTCATCACAAATACACAGGGGATAATATTCCAGTTAATTGTTAAATTAGATGTCATTGCGAATACCCGGGGGATAATACTCCAGTTAATTGTTAAATTAGATGTCATCACAAATGCACAGGGGATAATATTCCAGTTAATTGTTAAATTAGATGTCATCACGTATGCACGGGGGATAATATTCCAGTTAATTGTTCAATTAGATGTTATCACTAATACACAGGGGATAATATTCCAGTTAACTGTTAAGTTAGATGTCATCTCTAATGCACACGGGATAATATTCCAGTTAATTGTTAAATTAGATGTCATCACCTATACACAGGGTTTAATATTCCAGTTCATTGTTAAATTAGATGTCATCACTAATACACAGGTGATAATATTCCAGTTAGTTGTTAAATTAGATGTCATCACTAATACAGAGGGTTTAATATTCCAGTTAATTGTTAAATTAGATGTCATCACTAATACACAGGGGATAATATTCCAGTTAATTGTTAATTTAGATTTCATCACTAATACACAGGGGATAATATTCCAGTTAATTGTTAAATTAGATGTCATCACAAATACACAGGGGATAATATTCCAGTTAATTGTTAAATTGGATGTCATCACGAATACACAAGGGGTAATATTTCCGATAATGTTTAAATTAGATGTCATCACTAATACACAGGGATGATATTCCAGTTAATTGTTAAATTAGATGACATCACTAATACACAGGGGACAATACTCCAGTTAATTGTTAAATTAGATGTCATCACAAATACACAGGGGATAATATTCCAGTTAATTGTTAAATTAGATGTCATCGCGAATACACGGGGGATAATATTCCAGTTAATTGTTCAATTAGATGTTATCACTAATACACAGGGGATAATATTCCAGTTAACTGTTAAATTAGATGTCATCACTAATACACAGGGGATAATATTCCAGTTAATTGTTAAATTAAATGTCATCACAAAAACACAGGTGATAATATTCCAGTTAATTGTTAAATTAGATGTCATCTCTAATGCACAGGGGATAATATTCCAGTTAATTGTTAAATTACATGTCATCACTTATACACAGGGTTTTATATTCCAGTTCATTGTTACATTAGATGTCATCACTAATACAAATGGGATAATATTCCAGTTAATTGTTAAATTAGATGTCATCACTAACACACAGGGGATAATATTCCAGTTAATTGTTAAATTAGATGTCATCACTAATACACAGGTGATAATATTCCTGTTAATTGTTAAATTAGATGTCATCACTAATACACAGCGTTTAATATTCCAGTTCATTGTTAAATTAGATGTCATCACTAATACACAGGGGATAATATTCCAGATAATTGTTAAATTAGATGTCATCACGAATACACAGGGTTTACTATTCCAGTTAATAGTTAAATTGAATATCATCACTAATACACAGGGGATAATATTCCAGTAAATTGTTCAATTAGATGTCATCACTAATACACAGGTGATAATATTTCCGATAATGTTAAAATTAGATGTCATCACTAATACACGTGGGATAATATTCCAGTTAATTGTTAAATTAGATGTCATCACTAATACACAGGGGATAATATTCCAGTTAATTGTTAAATTAGATGTCATCACTAATACACAGGGGATAATATTCCAGTTAATTGTTAGATTAGATTTCATCACAAATACACAGGGGATAATATTCCAGTTAATTGTTAAATTAGATGTCATCACTAATACACAGATGGTAATATTCCAGTTAATTGTTAAATTAGATGTCATCACTCATACACAGGGGATAATATTTCCGATAATGTTTAAATTAGATGCCATCACTAATACACAGGGGATTATATTCCAGTTAATTGTTAAATTAGATGTCATCACTAATCCACAGGGGATAATACTCCAGTTAATTGTTAAATTAGATGTCATCACAAAAACACAGGGGATAATATTCCAGTTAATTGTTAAATTAGATGTCATCACTAATACACAGGGGATAATATTCCAGTTAATTGTGAAATTAGATGTCATCACTAATGCACAGGGGATAATATTCCAGTTAATTGTTAAATTAGATGTCATCACAAATACACAGGGGATAATATTCCGGTTCATTGTTAAATTAGATGTCATCACAAATACAAAGGGGATAATATTCCAGTTAATTGTTAAATTAGATGTCATCGCTAATACATGGGGGATAATATTCCAATTAATTGTTAAATTAGATGTCATCACTAATACACAGGGGATAATATTCCAGTTAATTGTTAAAGTAGATGTCATCACAAAAACACAGGTGATAATTTTCCAGTCAATTGTTAAATTAGATGTCATCACTAATACACAGGTGATAATATTCCTGTTAATTGTTAAATTAGATGTCATCACAAATACACAGGGTTTAATATTCCAGTTCATTGTTAAATTAGATGTCATCACTAATAGACAGGGGATAATATTCCAGTTAATTGTTAAATTAGATGTCATCACTAATACACAGGTGATAATATTCCAGTTAATTGTTAAATTAGATGTCATCACTAATACACAGAGTTTAATATTCCAGTTCATTGTTACATTAGATGTCATCACTAATACACCGGGGATAATATTCCAGTTAATTGTTAAATTAGATGTCATCACGAATACACAGGGTTTAATATTCCAGTTAATAGTTAAATTGAATAACATCACCAATACACAGGGGATAATATTCCAGTTAATTGTTAAATTAGATGTCATCACAAAAACACAGGGGATAATATTCCAGTTAATTGTTCAATTAGATGTCATCACTAATACACAGGGGATAATATTCCAGTTAATTGTTAAATTAGATGTCATCACAAAAACACAGGGGATAATATTCCAGTTAATTGTTAAATTAGATGTCATCACAAATACACAGGGGATAATATTCCAGTTAATTGTTAAATTGGATGTCATCACGAATACACAAGGGGTAATATTTCCGATAATGTTTAAATTAGATGTCATCACTAATACACAGGGATGATATTCCAGTTAATTGTTAAATTAGATGACATCACTAATACACAGGGGACAATACTCCAGTTAATTGTTAAATTAGATGTCATCACAAATACACAGGGGATAATATTCCAGTTAATTGTTAAATTAGATGTCATCGCGAATACACGGGGGATAATATTCCAGTTAATTGTTCAATTAGATGTTATCACTAATACACAGGGGATAATATTCCAGTTAACTGTTAAATTAGATGTCATCACTAATACACAGGGGATAATATTCCAGTTAATTGTTAAATTAAATGTCATCACAAAAACACAGGTGATAATATTCCAGTTAATTGTTAAATTAGATGTCATCTCTAATGCACAGGGGATAATATTCCAGTTAATTGTTAAATTACATGTCATCACTTATACACAGGGTTTTATATTCCAGTTCATTGTTACATTAGATGTCATCACTAATACAAAGGGGATAATATTCCAGTTAATTGTTAAATTAGATGTCATCACTAACACACAGGGGATAATATTCCAGTTAATTGTTAAATTAGATGTCATCACTAATACACAGGTGATAATATTCCTGTTAATTGTTAAATTAGATGTCATCACTAATACACAGCGTTTAATATTCCAGTTCATTGTTAAATTAGATGTCATCACTAATACACAGGGGATAATATTCCAGATAATTGTTAAATTAGATGTCATCACGAATACACAGGGTTTACTATTCCAGTTAATAGTTAAATTGAATATCATCACTAATACACAGGGGATAATATTCCAGTAAATTGTTCAATTAGATGTCATCACTAATACACAGGTGATAATATTTCCGATAATGTTAAAATTAGATGTCATCACTAATACACGCGGGATAATATTCCAGTTAATTGTTAAATTAGATGTCATCACTAATACACAGGGGATAATATTCCAGTTAATTGTTAAATTAGATGTCATCACTAATACACAGGGGATAATATTCCAGTTAATTGTTAAATTAGATTTCAGCACAAATACACAGGGGATAATATTCCAGTTAATTGTTAAATTAGATGTCATCACTAATACACAGATGGTAATATTCCAGTTAATTGTTAAATTAGATGTCATCACTCATACACAGGGGATAATATTTCCGATAATGTTTAAATTAGATGCCATCACTAATACACAGGGGATTATATTCCAGTTAATTGTTAAATTAGATGTCATCACTAATCCACAGGGGATAATACTCCAGTTAATTGTTAAATTAGATGTCATCACAAAAACACAGGGGATAATATTCCAGTTAATTGTTAAATTAGATGTCATCACTAATACACAGGGGATAATATTCCAGTTAATTGTGAAATTAGATGTCATCACTAATGCACAGGGGATAATATTCCAGTTAATTGTTAAATTAGATGTCATCACAAATACACAGGGGATAATATTCCGGTTCATTGTTAAATTAGATGTCATCACAAATACAAAGGGGATAATATTCCAGTTAATTGTTAAATTAGATGTCATCGCTAATACATGGGGGATAATATTCCAATTAATTGTTAAATTAGATGTCATCACTAATACACAGGGGATAATATTCCAGTTAATTGTTAAAGTAGATGTCATCACAAAAACACAGGTGATAATATTCCAGTCAATTGTTAAATTAGATGTCATCACTAATACACAGGTGATAATATTCCTGTTAATTGTTAAATTAGATGTCATCACAAATACACAGGGTTTAATATTCCAGTTCATTGTTAAATTAGATGTCATCACTAATAGACAGGGGATAATATTCCAGTTAATTGTTAAATTAGATGTCATCACTAATACACAGGTGATAATATTCCAGTTAATTGTTAAATTAGATGTCATCACTAATACACAGAGTTTAATATTCCAGTTCATTGTTACATTAGATGTCATCACTAATACACCGGGGATAATATTCCAGTTAATTGTTAAATTAGATGTCATCACGAATACACAGGGTTTAATATTCCAGTTAATAGTTAAATTGAATAACATCACCAATACACAGGGGATAATATTCCAGTTAATTGTTAAATTAGATGTCATCACAAAAACACAGGGGATAATATTCCAGTTAATTGTTCAATTAGATGTCATCACTAATACACAGGGGATAATATTCCAGTTAATTGTTAAATTAGATGTCATCACAAAAACACAGGGGATAATATTCCAGTTAATTGTTAAATTAGATGTCATCACTAATACACAGGGGATAATATTCCAGTTAATTGTGAAATTAGATGTCATCACTAATACACAGGGGATAATATTCCAGTTAATTGTTAAATTAGATGTCATCACAAATACACAGGGGATAATAGTCCGGTTAATTGTAAAATTAGATGTCATCACAAATACACAGGGGATAATATTCCAGTTAATTGTTAAATTAGATGTCATCACAAATACACAGGTGATAATATTCCAGTTAATTGTTAAATTAAATGTCATCTCTAATGCACAGGGGATAATATTCCAGTTAATTGTTAAATTAGATGTCATCACTTATACACAGGGTTTTATATTCCAGTTCATTGTTAAATTAGATGTCATCACTAATACAAAGGGGATAATATTCCAGTTAATTGTTAAATTAGATGTCATCAGTAATACACAGGGGATAATATTCCAGTTAATTGTTAAATTAGATGTCATCACTAATACACACGTGATAATATTCCTGTTAATTGTTAAATTAGATGTCATCACAAATACACAGTGTTTAATATTCCAGTTCATTGTTAAATTAGATGTCATCACTAATAGACAGGGGATAATATTCCAGTTAATTGTTAAATAAGATGTCATCACTAATACACAGGTGATAATATTCCAGTTAATTGTTAAATTAGATGTCATCACTAATAGACAGGGGATAATATTCCGGATAATTGTTAAATTAGATGTCATCAGTAATACACAGGGGATAATATTTCCGATAATGTTAAAATTAGATGTCATCACTAATAGACATGGGATAATATTCCAGTTAATTGTTAAATTAGATGTCATCACTAATACACAGGGGATAATATTCCAGTTAATTGTTAAAGTAGATGTCATCACAACAACACAGGTGATAATATTCCAGTTAATTGTTAAATTAGATGTCATCAATTATGCACAGGGGATAATGTTCCAGTTAATTGTTAAATTAGATGTCATCACTAATACACAGGGGTTAATATTCCAGTTAATTGTTAAATTAGAATTCATCACTCATACACAGGGGATAATATTCCAGTTAATTGTAAAATTAAATATCATCACTAATACACAGGGGATAATATTCCAGTAAATTGTTCAATTAGATGTCATCACTAATACACAGGTGATAATATTTCCGATAATGTTAAAATTAGATGTCATCACTAATACACCGGGGATAATTTTCCAGTTAATTGTTAAATTAGATGTCATCAATAATACACAGGGAATAATATTCCAGTTCATTGTTAAATTAGATGACATCACTAATACACAGGGGATAATATTCCTGTTAATTATTAAATTAGATGTCATCACTAATACACAGATGGTAATATTCCAGTTAATTGTTAAATTAGATGTCATCACTAATGCAAAGAGGATAATAATCCAGTTAATTGTTCAATTAGATGTCATCACTAATACACAGGGGAGAATTTTCCAGTTAATTGTTAAATTAGATGTCATCACAAGTACACAGGGGATAATATTCCAGTTAATTGTTAAATTAGATGTCATCACAAATACACAGGGGATAATATTCCAGTTAATTGTTAAATTAGATGTCATCACTAATACACAGGGGATAATATTTCCGATAATGTTTAAATTAGATGTCATCCCTAATACACAGGGGATAATTTTCCAGTTAATTGTTAAATTAGATGACATCACTAATACACAGGGGACAATACTCCAGTTAATTGTTAAATTAGATGTCATCACAAATACACAGGGGATAATATTCCAGTTAATTGTTAAATTAGATGTCATCGCGAATACACGGGGGATAATATTCCAGTTAATTGTTCAATTAGATATTATCACTAATACACAGGGGATAATATTCCAGTTAACTGTTAAATTAGATGTCATCACTAATACACAGGGGATAATATTCCAGTTAATTGTTAAATTAGATGTCATCACAAATACACAGGTGATAATATTCCAGTTAATTGTTAAATTAGATGTCATCACTAATACACAGGGGAAAATATTCCAGTTAATTGTTAAATTAGATGTCATCACAAATACACAGGGGATAATATTCCAGTTAATTGTTAAATTAGATGTCATCACTAATACACAGGCGATAATATTCCCGATAATTTTTAAATTAGATGTCATCACTAATACACAGGGGATAATATTCCAGTTAATTGTTAAATTAGATGACATCACTAATACACAGGGGACAATACTCCAGTTAATTGTTAAATTAGATGTCATCACAAATACACAGGGGATAATATTCCAGTTAATTGTTAAATTAGATGTCATCGCGAATTCAAAGGTGATAATATTCCAGTTAATTGTTCAATTAGGTGTTATCACTAATCCACAGGGGATAATATTCCAGTTAACTGTTAAATTTGATGTCATCACTAATACACAGGGGATAATAATCCAGTTAATTGTTAAATTAGATGTCATCACAAATACACAGGTGATAATATTCCAGTTAATTGTTAAATTAGATGTCATCTCTAATGCACAGGGGATAATATTCCAGTTAATTGTTAAATTAGATGTCATCACTAATACACAGGGGATAATATTCCAGTTAATTGTTAAATTAGATGTCATCACAAATACACAGGGGATAATATTCCTGTTAATTATTAAATTAGATGTCATCACTAATACACAGATGGTAATATTCCAGTTAATTGTTAAATTAGATGTCATCACTAATGCAAAGAGGATAATATTCCAGTTAATTGTTCAATTAGATGTCATCACTAATACACAGGGGAGAATATTCCAGTTAATTGTTAATTTAGATGTCATCACAAATACACAGGGGATAATATTCCAGTTAATTGTTAAATTAGATGTCATCACAAATACACAGGGGATAATATTCCAGTTAATTGTTAAATTAGATGTCATCACTAATACACAGGGGATAATATTTCCGATAATGTTTAAATTAGATGTCGTCACTAATACACAGGGGATAATTTTCCAGTTAATTGTTAATTTAGATGACATCACTAATACACAGGGGACAATACTCCAGATAATTGTTTAAATTAGATGTCATCACTAATACACAGGGGATAATTTTCCAGTTAACTGTTAAATTAGATGTCATCACTAATACACAGGGGATAATATTCCAGTTAATTGTTAAATTAGATGTCATCACAAATACACAGGTGATAATATTCCAGTTAATTGTTAAATTAGATGTCATCACTAATACACTGGGGAAAATATTCCAGTTAATTGTTAAATTAGATGTCATCACAAATACACAGGGGATAATATTCCAGTTAATTGTTAAATTAGATGTCATCCCTAATACACAGGGGATAATATTTCCGATAATTTTTAAATTAGATGTCATCACTAATACACAGGGGATAATATTCCAGTTAATTGTTAAATTAGATGACATCACTAATACACAGGGGACAATACTCCAGTTAATTGTTAAATTAGATGTCATCACAAATACACAGGGGATAATATTCCAGTTAATTGTTAAATTAGATGTCATCGCGAATTCAAAGGTGATAATATTCCAGTTAATTGTTCAATTAGGTGTTATCACTAATCCACAGGGGATAATATTCCAGTTAACTGTTAAATTTGATGTCATCACTAATACACAGGGGATAATAATCCAGTTAATTGTTAAATTAGATGTCATCACAAATACACAGGTGATAATATTCCAGTTAATTGTTAAATTAGATGTCATCTCTCATGCACAGGGGATAATATTCCAGTTAATTGTTAAATTAGATGTCATCACTTATACACAGGGTTTAATATTCCAGTTCATTGTTAAATTAGATGTCATCACTAATACACAGGGGATAATATTCCAGTTAATTGTTAAATTAGATGTCATCACTAATACACAGGGTTTAATATTCCAGTTAATTTTTAAATTAGATGTCATCACTAATACACAGGGGATAATATTCCAGTTAATTGTTAAATTAGATGTCATCACAAATACACAGGGGATAATATTCCACTTAATTGTTAAATTAGATGTCATCACTAATACACAGGGTATAATATTTCCGATAATGTTTAAATTAGATGTCATCACTAATACACAGGGGATAATATTCCAGTTAATTGTTAAATTAGATGACATCACTAATACACAGGGGACATTACTCCAGTTAATTTTTAAATTAGATGTCATCACAAATACACAGGGGATAATATTCCAGTCAATTGTTAAATTAGATGTCATCGCGAATACACGGGGGATAATATTCCAGTTAATTGTTCAATTAGATGTTATCACTGATACACAGGGGATAATATTCCAGTTAACTGTTAAATTAGATGTCATCACTAATACACAGGGGATAATATTCCAGTTAATTGTTAAATTAGATGTCATCACAAATACACAGGTGATAATATTCCAGTTAATTGTTAAGTTAGATGTCATCTCTAATGCACAGGGGATAATATTCCAGTTAATTGTTAAATTAGATGTCATCACTAATACACAGGTGATAATAATCCAGTTAATTGTAAAATTAGATGTCATCACTAATACACAGGGTTTAATATTCCAGTTAATTGTTAAATTAGATGTCATCAATAATACACAGGGGATAATATTCCAGTTAATTGTTAAATTAGATGTCATCAATAATACACAGGGGATAATATTCCAGTTAATTGTTAAATTAAATATCATCACTAATACACAGGGGATAATATTCCAGTTAATTGTTAAATTAGATGTCATCAATAATACACAGGGGATAATATTCCAGTTAATTGTTAAATTAGATGTCATCACTAATACACAGGGGATAATATTCCAGTTAATTGTTAAATTAGAAGTCATGAATAATACACAGGGGATAATATTCCAGTTAATTGTTAAATTAAATATCATCACTAATACACAGGGGATAATATTCCAGTTAATTGTTAAATTAGATGTCATCACTAATACACAGGGGATAATATTCCAGTTAATTGTTAAATTAGATGTCATCACTAATACACAGGGGTTAATATTCCAGTTAATTGTTAAGTTAGAAGTCATCACTCATACACAGGTGATAATATTCCAGTTAATTGTTAAAATAGGTGTCATCACTAATACACAGGGGATAATATTCCAGTTAATTGTTAAATTAGATGTCATCGCGAATACACGGAGGATAATACTCCAGTTAATTGTTCAATTAGATGTCATCAGTAATACACAGGTGATAATATTTCCGATAATGTTAAAATTAGATGTCATCACTAACACACCGGGGATAATATTCCAGTTGATTGTTAAATTAGATGTCATCACTAATACTCAGGGAATAATATTCCAGTTAATTGTTAAATTAAATGTCATCACTAATACACAGGGGATAATATTCCAGTTAATTGTTAAATTAGATGTCATCACAAATACACAGGGTTTAATATTTCAGTTAATTGTTAAATTAGATGTCATCACTAATACACATGTGGTAATATTCCAGTTAATAGTTAAATTAGATGTCATCACTAATGCAAAGAGGATAATATTTCCGATAATGTTTAAATTAGATGTCATCACTAATACACAGGGGATAATATTCCAGTTAATTGTTAAATTAGATGACATCACTAATACACAGGGGACAATACTCCAGTTAATTGTTAAATTAGATGTCATCACAAATACACAGGGGATAATATTCCAGTTAATTGTTAAATTAGATGTCATCGCAAATACACGGGGGATAATATTCCAGTTAATTGTTCAATTGGATGTTATCACTAATACACAGGGGATAATACTCCAGTTAATTGTTAAATTAGATGTCATCACTAATACACAGGGGATAATATTTCCGATAATGTTTAAATTAGATGCCATCACTAATACACAGGGGATTATATTCCAGTTAATTGTTAAATTAGATGTCATCACTAATACACAGGGGACAATACTCCAGTTAATTGTTAAATTAGATGTCATCACAAAAACACAGGGGATAATATTCCTGTTAATTGTTAAATTAGATGTCATCACTAATACACAGGGGATAATATTCCAGTTAATTGTGAAATTAGATGTCATCACTAATACACAGGGGATAATATTCCAGTTAATTGTTAAATTAGATGTCATCACAAATACACAGGGGATAATATTCCGGATAATTGTTAAATTAGATGTCATCACAAATACACAGGGGATAATATTCCAGTTAATTGTTAAATTAGATGTCATCACTAATACACAGGGGATAATATTCCAGTTAATTGTTAAAGTAGATGTCATCACAACAACACAGGTGATAATATTCCAGTTAATTGTTAAATTAGATGTCATCAATTATGCACAGGGGATAATATTCCAGTTAATTGTTAAATTAGATGTCATCACTAATACACAGGAGTTAATATTCCAGTTAATTGTTAAATTAGAATTCATCACTCATACACAGGGGATAATATTCCAGTTAATTGTAAAAGTAAATATCATCACTAATACACAGGGGATAATATTCCAGTAAATTGTTCAATTAGATGTCATCACTAATACACAGGTGATAATATTTCCGATAATGTTAAAATTAGATGTCATCACTAATACACCGGGGATAATTTTCCAGTTAATTGTTAAATTAGATGTCATCACTAATACACAGGGAATAATATTCCAGTTAATTGTTAAATTAGATGACATCACTAATACACAGGGGATAATATTCCAGTTATTTGTTAAATTAGATGTCATCACAAGTACACAGGGGATAATATTCCAGTTAATTGTTAAATTAGATGTCATCACTAATACACAGGGGTTAATATTCCAGTTAATTGTTAAGTTAGAAGTCATCACTCATACACAGGTGATAATATTCCAGTTAATTGTTAAAATAGGTGTCATCACTAATACACAGGGGATAATATTCCAGTTAATTGTTAAATTAGATGTCATCGCGAATACACGGAGGATAATACTCCAGTTAATTGTTCAATTAGATGTCATCAGTAATACACAGGTGATAATATTTCCGATAATGTTAAAATTAGATGTCATCACTAACACACCGGGGATAATATTCCAGTTGATTGTTAAATTAGATGTCATCACTAATACTCAGGGAATAATATTCCAGTTAATTGTTAAATTAAATGTCATCACTAATACACAGGGGATAATATTCCAGTTAATTGTTAAATTAGATGTCATCACAAATACACAGGGTTTAATATTTCAGTTAATTGTTAAATTAGATGTCATCACTAATACACATGTGGTAATATTCCAGTTAATAGTTAAATTAGATGTCATCACTAATGCAAAGAGGATAATATTTCCGATAATGTTTAAATTAGATGTCATCACTAATACACAGGGGATAATATTCCAGTTAATTGTTAAATTAGATGACATCACTAATACACAGGGGACAATACTCCAGTTAATTGTTAAATTAGATGTCATCACAAATACACAGGGGATAATATTCCAGTTAATTGTTAAATTAGATGTCATCGCGAATACACGGGGGATAATATTCCAGTTAATTGTTCAATTGGATGTTATCACTAATACACAGGGGATAATACTCCAGTTAATTGTTAAATTAGATGTCATCACTAATACACAGGGGATAATATTTCCGATAATGTTTAAATTAGATGCCATCACTAATACACAGGGGATTATATTCCAGTTAATTGTTAAATTAGATGTCATCACTAATACACAGGGGACAATACTCCAGTTAATTGTTAAATTAGATGTCATCACAAAAACACAGGGGATAATATTCCTGTTAATTGTTAAATTAGATGTCATCACTAATACACAGGGGATAATATTCCAGTTAATTGTGAAATTAGATGTCATCACTAATACACAGGGGATAATATTCCAGTTAATTGTTAAATTAGATGTCATCACAAATACACAGGGGATAATATTCAGGATAATTGTTAAATTAGATGTCATCACAAATACACAGGGGATAATATTCCAGTTAATTGTTAAATTAGATGTCATCACTAATACACAGGGGATAATATTCCAGTTAATTGTTAAAGTAGATGTCATCACAACAACACAGGTGATAATATTCCAGTTAATTGTTAAATTAGATGTCATCAATTATGCACAGGGGATAATATTCCAGTTAATTGTTAAATTAGATGTCATCACTAATACACAGGAGTTAATATTCCAGTTAATTGTTAAATTAGAATTCATCACTCATACACAGGGGATAATATTCCAGTTAATTGTAAAAGTAAATATCATCACTAATACACAGGGGATAATATTCCAGTAAATTGTTCAATTAGATGTCATCACTAATACACAGGTGATAATATTTCCGATAATGTTAAAATTAGATGTCATCACTAATACACCGGGGATAATTTTCCAGTTAATTGTTAAATTAGATGTCATCACTAATACACAGGGAATAATATTCCAGTTAATTGTTAAATTAGATGACATCACTAATACACAGGGGATAATATTCCAGTTATTTGTTAAATTAGATGTCATCACAAATACACAGGGGATAATATTCCTGTTAATTATTAAATTAGATGTCATCACTAATACACAGATGGTAATATTCCAGTTAATTGTTAAATTAGATGTCATCACTAATGCAAAGAGGATAATATTCCAGTTAATTGTTCAATTAGATGTCATCACTAATACACAGGGGAGAATTTTCCAGTTAATTGTTAAATTAGATGTCATCACAAGTACACAGGGGATAATATTCCAGTTAATTGTTAAATTAGATGTCATCACAAATACACAGGGGATAATATTCCAGTTAATTGTTAAATTAGATGTCATCACTAATACACAGGGGATAATATTTCCGATAATGTTTAAATTAGATGTCATCCCTAATACACAGGGGATAATTTTCCAGTTAATTGTTAAATTAGATGACATCACTAATACACAGGGGACAATACTCCAGTTAATTGTTAAATTAGATGTCATCACAAATACACAGGGGATAATATTCCAGTTAATTGTTAAATTAGATGTCATCGCGAATACACGGGGGATAATATTCCAGTTAATTGTTCAATTAGATATTATCACTAATACACAGGGGATAATATTCCAGTTAACTGTTAAATTAGATGTCATCACTAATACACAGGGGATAATATTCCAGTTAATTGTTAAATTAGATGTCATCACTAATACACAGGTGATAATATTCCAGTTAATTGTTAAATTAGATGTCATCACTAATGCACAGGGGAAAATATTCCAGTTAATTGTTAAATTAGATGTCATCACAAATACACATGGGATAATATTCCAGTGAATTGTTAAATTAGATGTCATCACTAATACACAGGCGATAATATTCCCGATAATTTTTAAATTAGATGTCATCACTAATACACAGGGGATAATATTCCAGTTAATTGTTAAATTAGATGACATCACTAATACACAGGGGACAATACTCCAGTTAATTGTTAAATTAGATGTCATCACAAATACACAGGGGATAATATTCCAGTTAATTGTTAAATTAGATGTCATCGCGAATTCAAAGGTGATAATATTCCAGTTAATTGTTCAATTAGGTGTTATCACTAATCCACAGGGGATAATATTCCAGTTAACTGTTAAATTTGATGTCATCACTAATACACAGGGGATAATAATCCAGTTAATTGTTAAATTAGATGTCATCACAAATACACAGGTGATAATATTCCAGTTAATTGTTAAATTAGATGTCATCTCTAAAGAACAGGGGATAATATTCCAGTTAATTGTTAAATTAGATGTCATCACTAATACACAGATGGTAATATTCCAGTTAATTGTTAAATTAGATGTCATCACTAATGCAAAGAGGATAATATTCCAGTTAATTGTTCAATTAGATGTCATCACTAATACACAGGGGAGAATATTCCAGTTAATTGTTAAATTAGATGTCATCACAAATACACAGGGGATAATATTCCAGTTAATTGTTAAATTAGATGTCATCACAAATACACAGGGGATAATATTCCAGTTAATTGTTAAATTAGATGTCATCACTAATACACAGGGGATAATATTTCCGATAATGTTTAAATTAGATGTCGTCACTAATACACAGGGGATAATTTTCCAGTTAATTGTTAAATTAGATGACATCACTAATACACAGGGGACAATACTCCAGATAATTGTTTAAATTAGATGTCATCACTAATACACAGGGGATAATTTTCCAGTTAACTGTTAAATTAGATGTCATCACTAATACACAGGGGATAATATTCCAGTTAATTGTTAAGTTAGATGTCATCACAAATACACAGGTGACAATATTCCAGTTAATTGTTAAATTAGATGTCATCACTAATACACAGGGGAAAATATTCCAGTTAATTGTTAAATTAGATGTCATCACAAATACACAGGGGATAATATTCCAGTTAATTGTTAAATTAGATGTCATCCCTAATACACAGGGGATAATATTTCCGATAATTTTTAAATTAGATGTCATCACGAATACACAGGGGATAATATTCCAGTTAATTGTTAAATTAGATGACATCACTAATACACAGGGGACAATACTCCAGTTAATTGTTAAATTAGATGTCATCACAAATACACAGGGGATAATATTCCAGTTAATTGTTAAATTAGATGTCATCGCGAATTCAAAGGTGATAATATTCCAGTTAATTGTTCAATTAGGTGTTATCACTAATCCACAGGGGATAATATTCCAGTTAACTGTTAAATTTGATGTCATCACAAATACACAGGTGATAATATTCCAGTTAATTGTTAAATTAGATGTCATCTCTCATGCACAGGGGATAATATTCCAGTTAATTGTTAAATTAGATGTCATCACTTATACACAGGGTTTAATATTCCAGTTCATTGTTAAATTAGATGTCATCACTAATACACAGGGGATAATATTCCAGTTAATTGTTAAATTAGATGTCATCACTAATACACAGGGTTTAATATTCCAGTTAATTTTTAAATTAGATGTCATCACTAATACACAGGGGATAATATTCCAGTTAATTGTTAAATTAGATGTCATCACAAATACACAGGGGATAATATTCCACTTAATTGTTAAATTAGATGTCATCACTAATACACAGGGTATAATATTTCCGATAATGTTTAAATTAGATGTCATCACTAATACACAGGGGATAATATTCCAGTTAATTGTTAAATTAGATGACATCACTAATACACAGGGGACATTACTCCAGTTAATTTTTAAATTAGATGTCATCACAAATATACAGGGGATAATATTCCAGTCAATTGTTAAATTAGATGTCATCGCGAATACACGGGGGATAATATTCCAGTTAATTGTTCAATTAGATGTTATCACTGATACACAGGGGATAATATTCCAGTTAACTGTTAAATTAGATGTCATCACTAATACACAGGGGATAATATTCCAGTTAATTGTTAAATTAGATGTCATCACAAATACACAGGTGATAATATTCCAGTTAATTGTTAAGTTAGATGTCATCTCTAATGCACAGGGGATAATATTCCAGTTAATTGTTAAATTAGATGTCATCACTAATACACAGGTGATAATAATCCAGTTAATTGTTAAATTAGATGTCATCACTAATACACAGGGTTTAATATTCCAGTTCATTGTTAAATTAGATGTCATCACTAATACACAGGGGATAATATTACAGTTAATTGTTAAATTATATGTCATCACTAATACACAGGGGATAATAATCCAGTTAATTGTTAAATTAGATGTCATCACTAATACACAGGTGATAATATTCCTGTTAATTGTTAAATTAGATGTCATCACAAATACGCAGGGTTTAATATTCGGTTCATTGTTAAATTAGATGTCATCACTAATATACAGGGGATAATATTCCAGTTAATTGTTAAATTAGATGTCATCACTAATACACAGGGTTTAATATTCCAGTTAATTGTTAAATTAAATATCATCACTAATACACAGGGGATAATATTCCAGTAAATTGTTCAATTAGATGTCATCACTAATACACCGGTGATAATATTTCCGATAATGTTAAAATTAGATGTCATCACTAACACACCGGAGATAATATTCCAGTTAATTGTTAAATTAGAAGTCATCACTAATACACAGGGGATAATATTCCAGTTAATTGTTAAATTAGATGTCATCAATAATACACAGGGGATAATATTCCAGTTAATTGTTAAATTAGATGTCATCAATAATACACAGGGGATAATATTCCAGTTAATTGTTAAATTAGATGTCATCAATAATACACAGGGGATAATATTCCAGTTAATTGCTAAATTAAATATCATCACTAATACACAGGGGATAATATTCCTGTTAATTGTTAAATTAGATGTCATCAATAATACACAGGGGATAATATTCCAGTTAATTGTTAAATTAGATGTCATCGCGAATTCAAAGGTGATAATATTCCAGTTAATTGTTCAATTAGGTGTTATCACTAATCCACAGGGGATAATATTCCAGTTAACTGTTAAATTTGTTGTCATCACTAATACACAGGGGATAATAATCCAGTTAATTGTTAAATTAGATGTCATCACAAATACACAGGTGATAATATTCCAGTTAATTGTTAAATTAGATGTCATCTCTCATGCACAGGGGATAATATTCCAGTTAATTGTTAAATTAGATGTCATCACTTATACACAGGGTTTAATATTCCAGTTCATTGTTAAATTAGATGTCATCACTAATACACAGGGGATAACATTCCAGTTAATTGTTAAATTAGATGTCATCACTAATACACAGGGTTTAATATTCCAGTTAATTTTTAAATTAGATGTCATCACTAATACACAGGGGATAATATTCCAGTTAATTGTTAAATTAGATGTCATCACAAATACACAGGGGATAATATTCCACTTAATTGTTAAATTAGATGTCATCACTAATACACAGGGTATAATATTTCCGATAATGTTTAAATTAGATGTCATCACTAATACACAGGGGATAATATTCCAGTTAATTGTTAAATTAGATGACATCACTAATACACAGGGGACATTACTCCAGTTAATTTTTAAATTAGATGTCATCACAAATATACAGGGGATAATATTCCAGTCAATTGTTAAATTAGATGTCATCGCGAATACACGGGGGATAATATTCCAGTTAATTGTTCAATTAGATGTTATCACTGATACACAGGGGATAATATTCCAGTTAACTGTTAAATTAGATGTCATCACTAATACACAGGGGATAATATTCCAGTTAATTTTTAAATTAGATGTCATCACAAATACACAGGTGATAATATTCCAGTTAATTGTTAAGTTAGATGTCATCTCTAATGCACAGGGGATAATATTCCAGTTAATTGTTAAATTAGATGTCATCACTAATACACAGGTGATAATAATCCAGTTAATTGTTAAATTAGATGTCATCACTAATACACAGGGTTTAATATTCCAGTTCATTGTTAAATTAGATGTCATCACTAATACACAGGGGATAATATTCCAGTTAATTGTTAAATTAGATGTCATCACTAATACACAGGGGATAATAATCCAGTTAATTGTTAAATTAGATGTCATCACTAATACACAGGTGATAATATTCCTGTTAATTGTTAAATTAGATGTCATCACAAATACGCAGGGTTTAATATTCCAGTTCATTGTTAAATTAGATGTCATCACTAATATACAGGGGATAATATTCCAGTTAATTGTTAAATTAGATGTCATCACTAATACACAGGGTTTAATATTCCAGTTAATTGTTAAATTAAATATCATCACTAATACACAGGGGATAATATTCCAGTAAATTGTTCAATTAGATGTCATCACTAATACACCGGTGATAATATTTCCGATAATGTTAAAATTAGATGTCATCACTAACACACCGGAGATAATATTCCAGTTTATTGTTAAATTAGAAGTCATCACTAATACACAGGGGATAATATTCCAGTTAATTGTTAAATTAGATGTCATCAATAATACACAGGGGATAATATTCCAGTTAATTGTTAAATTAGATGTCATCAATAATACACAGGGGATAATATTCCAGTTAATTGTTAAATTAGATGTCATCAATAATACACAGGGGATAATATTCCAGTTAATTGTTAAATTAGATGTCATCACTAATACACAGGGGATAATATTCCAGTTAATTGTTAAATTAGAAGTCATCACTAATACACAGGGGATAATATTCCAGTTAATTGTTAAATTAAATATCATCACTAATACACAGGGGATAATATTCCAGTTAATTGTTAAATTAGATGTCATCACTAATACACAGGGGTTAATATTCCAGTTAATTGTTAAGTTAGAAGTCATCACTCATACACAGGTGATAATATTCCAGTTAATTGTTAAAATAGGTGTCATCACTAATACACAGGGGATAATATTCCAGTTAATTGTTAAATTAGATGTCATCGCGAATACACGGAGGATAATATTCCAGTTAATTGTTCAATTAGATGTTATCACTAATACACAGGGGATAATATTCCAGTTAACTGTTAAATTAGATGTCATCACTAATACACAGGGGATAACATTCCAGTTAATTGTTAAATTAGATGTCATCACAAATACACAGGTGATAATATTCCAGTTAATTGTTAAATTAGATGTCATCTCTAATGCACAGGGGATAATCTTCCAGTTAATTGTTAAATTAGATGTCATCGCGAATTCAAAGGTGATAATATTCCAGTTAATTGTTCAATTAGGTGTTATCACTAATCCACAGGGGATAATATTCCAGTTAACTGTTAAATTTGATGTCATCACTAATACACAGGGGATAATAATCCAGTTAATTGTTAAATTAGATGTCATCACAAATACACAGGTGATAATATTCCAGTTAATTGTTAAATTAGATGTCATCTCTCATGCACAGGGGATAATATTCCAGTTAATTGTTAAATTAGATGTCATCACTTATACACAGGGTTTAATATTCCAGTTCATTGTTAAATTAGATGTCATCACTAATACACAGGGGATAACATTCCAGTTAATTGTTAAATTAGATGTCATCACTAATACACAGGGTTTAATATTCCAGTTAATTTTTAAATTAGATGTCATCACTAATACACAGGGGATAATATTCCAGTTAATTGTTAAATTAGATGTCATCACAAATACACAGGGGATAATATTCCACTTAATTGTTAAATTAGATGTCATCACTAATACACAGGGTATAATATTTCCGATAATGTTTAAATTAGATGTCATCACTAATACACAGGGGATAATATTCCAGTTAATTGTTAAATTAGATGACATCACTAATACACAGGGGACATTACTCCAGTTAATTTTTAAATTAGATGTCATCACAAATATACAGGGGATAATATTCCAGTCAATTGTTAAATTAGATGTCATAGCGAATACACGGGGGATAATATTCCAGTTAATTGTTCAATTAGATGTTATCACTGATACACAGGGGATAATATTCCAGTTAACTGTTAAATTAGATGTCATCACTAATACACAGGGGATAATATTCCAGTTAATTGTTAAATTAGATGTCATCACAAATACACAGGTGATAATATTCCAGTTAATTGTTAAGTTAGATGTCATCTCTAATGCACAGGGGATAATATTCCAGTTAATTGTTAAATTAGATGTCATCACTAATACACAGGTGATAATAATCCAGTTAATTGTTAAATTAGATGTCATCACTAATACACAGGGTTTAATATTCCAGTTCATTGTTAAATTAGATGTCATCACTAATACACAGGGGATAATATTCCAGTTAATTGTTAAATTAGATGTCATCACTAATACACAGGGGATAATAATCCAGTTAATTGTTAAATTAGATGTCATCACTAATACACAGGTTATAATATTCCTGTTAATTGTTAAATTAGATGTCATCACAAATACGCAGGGTTTAATATTCCAGTTCATTGTTAAATTAGATGTCATCACTAATATACAGGGGATAATATTCCAGTTAATTGTTAAATTAGATGTCATCACTAATACACAGGGTTTAATATTCCAGTTAATTGTTAAATTAGAAGTCATCACTAATACACAGGGGATAATATTCCAGTAAATTGTTCAATTAGATGTCATCACTAATACACCGGTGATAATATTTCCGATAATGTTAAAATTAGATGTCATCACTAACACACCGGAGATAATATTCCAGTTAATTGTTAAATTAGAAGTCATCACTAATACACAGGGGATAATATTCCAGTTAATTGTTAAATTAGATGTCATCAATAATACACAGGGGATAATATTCCAGTTAATTGTTAAATTAGACGTCATCAATAATACACAGGGGATAATATTCCAGTTAATTGTTAAATTAGATGTCATCAATAATACACAGGGGATAATATTCCAGTTAATTGTTAAATTAAATATCATCACTAATACACAGGGGATCATATTCCAGTTAATTGTTAAATTAGATGTCATCAATAATACACAGGGGATAATATTCCAGTTAATTGTTAAATTAGATGTCATCACTAATACACAGGGGATAATATTCCAGTTAATTGTTAAATTAGAAGTCATCACTAATACACAGGGGATAATATTCCAGTTAATTGTTAAATTAAATATCATCACTAATACACAGGGGATAATATTCCAGTTAATTGTTAAATTAGATGTCATCACTAATACACAGGGGTTAATATTCCAGTTAATTGTTAAGTTAGAAGTCATCACTCATACACAGGTGATAATATTCCAGTTAATTGTTAAAATAGGTGTCATCACTAATACACAGGGGATAATATTCCAGTTAATTGTTAAATTAGATGTCATCGCGAATACACAGAGGATAATATTCCAGTTAATTGTTCAATTAGATGTTATCACTAATACACAGGGGATAATATTCCAGTTAACTGTTAAATTAGATGTCATCACTAATACACAGGGGATAACATTCCAGTTAATTGTTAAATTAGATGTCATCACTAATACACAGGTGATAATATTCCAGTTAATTGTTAAATTAGATGTCATCTCTAATGCACAGGGGATAATATTCCAGTTAATTGTTAAATTAGATGTCATCACTAATACACAGGGTTTAATATTCCAGTTCATTGTTAAATTAGATGTCATCACTAATACACAGGGGATAATATTCCAGTTAATTGTTAAATTAGATGTCATCACTAATACACAGGGGATAATATTCCAGTTAATTGTTAAATTAGATGTCATCACTAATACACAGGTGATAATATTCCTGTTAATTGTTAAATTAGATGTCATCACAAATACACAGGGTTTAATATTCCAGTTCATTGTTAAATTAGATGTCATCACTAATACACAGGTGATAATATTCCAGTTAATTGTTAAATTAGATGTCATCAGTAATAGACAGGGGATAATATTCCAGTTAATTGTTAAATTAGATGTCATCACTAATACACAGGTGATAATATTCCAGTTAATTGTTAAATTAGATGTCATCACTAATAGACAGGGGATAATATTCCAGTTAATTGTTAAATTAGATGTCATCACTAATACACAGGTGATAATATTCCAGTTCATTGTTAAATTAGATGTCATCACTAATACACAGGGGATAATATTCCAGTTAATTGTTAAATTAGATGTCATCACTAATACACAGGGTTTAATATTCCAGATAATTGTTAAGTTAAATATCATCACTAATACACAGGGGATAATATTCCAGTAAATTGTTCAATTAGATGTCATCACTAATACACAGGTGATAATATTTCCGATAATGTTAAAATTAGATGTCATCACTAATACACCGGGGATAATATTCCAGTTAATTGTTAAATTAGATGTCATCACTAATACACAGGGGATAATATTCCAGTTAATTGTTAAATTAGATGTCATCACAAATACACAGGGGATAATATTCCAGTTAAATGTTAAATTAGATGTCATCACTAATACACAGGGGATAATATTCCAGTTAATTGTTAACTTAGATGTCACCACAAATACACAGGGGATAATATTCCAGTTAATTGTTAAATTAGATGTCATCACTAATACACAGATGATAATATTCCAGTTAATTGTTAAATTAGATGTCATCACTAATACACAGGGGACAATATTTCCGATAATGTTTAAATTAGATGTCATCACTAATACACAGGGGATAATATTCCAGTTAATTGTTAACTTAGATGTCACCACAAATACACAGGGGATAATATTCCAGTTAATTGTTAAATTAGATGTCATCACTAATACACAGATGATAATATTCCAGTTAACTGTTAAATTAGATGTCATCACTAATACACAGGGGATAACATTCCAGTTAATTGTTAAATTAGATGTCATCACAAATACACAGGTGATAATATTCCAGTTAATTGTTAAATTAGATGTCATCTCTAATGCACAGGGGATAATATTCCAGTTAATTGTTAAATTAGATGTCATCACTAATACACAGGGTTTAATATTCCAGTTCATTGTTAAATTAGATGTCATCACTAATACACAGGGGATAATATTCCAGTTAATTGTTAAATTAGATGTCATCACTAATACACAGGGGATAATATTCCAGTTAATTGTTAAATTAGATGTCATCACTAATACACAGGTGATAATATTCCTGTTAATTGTTAAATTAGATGTCATCACAAATACACAGGGTTTAATATTCCAGTTAATTGTTAAATTAGATGTCATCACTAATACACAGGTGATAATATTCCAGTTAATTGTTAAATTAGATGTCATCAGTAATAGACAGGGGATAATATTCCAGTTAATTGTTAAATTAGATGTCATCACTAATACACAGGTGATAATATTCCAGTTAATTGTTAAATTAGATGTCATCACTAATAGACAGGGGATAATATTCCAGTTAATTGTTAAATTAGATGTCATCACTAATACACAGGTGATAATATTCCAGTTCATTGTTAAATTAGATGTCATCACTAATACACAGGGGATAATATTCCAGTTAATTGTTAAATTAGATGTCATCACTAATACACAGGGTTTAATATTCCAGATAATTGTTAAGTTAAATATCATCACTAATACACAGGGGATAATATTCCAGTAAATTGTTCAATTAGATGTCATCACTAATACACAGGTGATAATATTTCCGATAATGTTAAAATTAGATGTCATCACTAATACACCGGGGATAATATTCCAGTTAATTGTTAAATTAGATGTCATCACTAATACACAGGGGATAATATTCCAGTTAATTGTTAAATTAGATGTCATCACAAATACACAGGGGATAATATTCCAGTTAAATGTTAAATTAGATGTCATCACTAATACACAGGGGATAATATTCCAGTTAATTGTTAACTTAGATGTCACCACAAATACACAGGGGATAATATTCCAGTTAATTGTTAAATTAGATGTCATCACTAATACACAGATGATAATATTCCAGTTAATTGTTAAATTAGATGTCATCACTAATACACAGGGGACAATATTTCCGATAATGTTTAAATTAGATGTCATCACTAATACGCAGGGGATTATATTCCAGTTAATTGTTAAATTAGATGTCATCACTAATACACAGGGGATAATATTTCCGATAATGTTTAAATTAGATGCCATCACTAATACACAGGGGATTATAT
The DNA here is from genome assembly GCF_036365525.1 of Heterodontus francisci. Classification (NCBI taxonomy): domain Eukaryota; kingdom Metazoa; phylum Chordata; class Chondrichthyes; order Heterodontiformes; family Heterodontidae; genus Heterodontus; species Heterodontus francisci. The sequence continues at coordinate 1,457,126 of NW_027140740.1, read as the reverse complement.
TCCAGTTAATTGTTAAATTAGATGTCATCACTAATACACAGGGGATAATATTCCAGTTAATTGTGAAATTAGATGTCATCACTAATACACAGGGGATAATATTCCAGTTAATTGTTAAATTAGATGTCATCACAAATACACAGGGGATAATATTCCAGTTAATTGTTAAATTAGATGTCATCGCTAATACATGGGGGATAATATTCCAGTTAATTGTTAAATTAGATGTTATCACTAATACAAAGGGTATAATATTCCAGATAATTGTTAAATTAGATGTCATCACTAATACACAGGGGATAATATTCCAGTTAATTGTTAAAGTAGATGTCATCACAAAAACACAGGTGATAATATTCCAGTTAATTGTTAAATTAGATGTCATCAAAAATACACAGAGGATAATATTCCAGTTAATTGTTAAATTAGATGTCATCACTAATACACAGGGGTTAATATTCCAGTTAATTGTTAAATTAAAAGTCATCACTAAAACACAGGGGATAATATTCCAGTTAATTGTTAAATTAAATATCATCACTAATACACAGGGGATAATATTCCAGTTAATTGTTAAATTAGAAGTCATCACTAATACACAGGGGATAATATTCCAGTTAATTGTTAAATTAGATGTCATCAATAATACACAGGGGATAATATTCCAGTTAATTGTTAAATTAGATGTCATCAATAATACACAGGGGATAATATTCCAGTTAATTGTTAAATTAGATGTCATCACTAATACACAGGGGATAATATTCCTGTTAATTGTTAAATTAGATGTCATCACAAATACACAGGGTTTAATATTCCAGTTCATTGTTAAATTAGATGTCATCACTAATACACAGGTGATAATATTCCAGTTAATTGTTAAATTAGATGACATCAATAATACACAGGGGATAATATTCCAGTTAATTGTTAAATTAGATGTCATCACTAATACACAGGGGATAATATTCCAGTTAATTGTTAAATTAGATTTCATCACTAATACACAGGGGATAATATTCCAGTTAATTGTTAAATTAGATGTCATCACTAATACACAGGGGATAATATTCCAGTTCATTGTTAAATTAGATGACATCACTAATACACAGGGGACAATACTCCAGTTAATTGTTAAATTAGATGTCATCACAAATACACAGGGGATAATATTCCAGTTAATTGTTAAATTAGATGTCATCGCAAATACACGGGGGATAATATTCCAGTTAATTGTTCAATTAGATGTTATCACTAATACACAGGGGATAATATTCCAGTTAACTGTTAAATTAGATGTCATCACCAATACACAGGGGATAATATTCCAGTTAATTGTTAAATTAGATGTCATCACAAATACACAGGTGATAATATTCCAGTTAATTGTTAAATTAGATGTCATCTCTAATGCACAGGGGATAATATTCCAGTTAATTGTTAAATTAGATGTCATCACGAATACACAGGGGATAATATTGCAGTTAATTGTTAAATTAGATGTCATCACAAATACACAGGGGATAATATTCCAGTTAATTGTTAAATTAGATGTCATCACTAATACACAGGGGATAATATTCCAGTTAATTGTTAAATTAGATGACATCACTAATACACAGGGGACAATACTCCAGTTAATTGTTAAATTAGATGTCATCACAAATACACAGGGGATAATATTCCAGTTAATTGTTAAATTAGATGTCATCGCAAATACACAGGGGATAACATTCCAGTTAATTGTTCAATTAGATGTTATCACTAATACACAGGGGATAATATTCCAGTTAACTGTTAAATTAGATGTCATCACCAATACACAGGGGATAATATTCCAGTTAATTGTTAAATTAGATGTCATCACAAATACACAGGTGATAATATTCCAGTTAATTGTTAAATTAGATGTCATCTCTAATGCACAGGGGATAATATTCCAGTTAATTGTTAAATTAGATGTCATCACTAATACACAGGGTTTACTATTCCAGTTCATTGTTAAATTAGATGTCATCACTAATAGACAGGGGATAATATTCCAGTTAATTGTTAAATTAGATGTCATCACTAATACACAGGTGATAATATTCCAGTTAATTGTTAAATTAGATGTCATCACTAATACACAGGGTTTAATATTCCAGTTAATTGTTAAATTAGATGTCATCACTAATACACAGGGGATAATATTCCAGTTAATTGTTAAATTAGATGTCATCACTAATACACAGGGTTTAATATTCCAGTTAATTGTTAAATTAGATGTCACCACTAATACACAGGGTTTAATATTCCAGTTAATTGTTAAATTAGATGTCATCACTAATACACAGGTGATAATATTCCAGTAAATTGTTCAATTAGATGTCCTCACTAATACACAGGTGATAATATTCCAGTTAATTGTTAAATTAGATGTCATCACTAATACACAGGGGATAATATTCCAGTTAATTGTTAAATTAGATGTCATCACAAATACACAGGGGATAATATTCCAGTTAATTGTTAAATTAGATGTCATCACAAATACACAGGGGATAATATTCCAGTTAATTGTTAAATTAAATATCATCACTAATACACAGGTGATAATATTCCAGTAAATTGTTCAATTAGATGTCCTCACTAATACACAGGTGATAATATTTCCGATAATGTTAAAATTAGATGTCATCACTAATACACCGGGGATAATATTCCAGTTAATTGTTAAATTAGATGTCATCACTAATACACAGGGGATAATATTCCAGTTAATTGTTAAATTAGATGTCATCACTAATACACAGGGGATAATATTCCAAGTAATTGTTAAATTAGATGTCATCACAATTACACAGGGGATAATATTCCAGTTAATTGTTAAATTAGATGTCATCACTAATACACAGATGGTAATATTCCAGTTAATTGTTAAATTAGATGTCATCACAAATACACAGGGGATAATATTCCGGTTAATTGTTAAATTAGATGTCATCACAAATACACAGGGGATAATATTCCAGTTAATTGTTAAATTAGATGTCATCGCTAATACATGGGGGATAATATTCCAGTTAATTGTTAAATTAGATGTTATCACTCATACAAAGGGGATAATATTCCAGTTAATTGTTAAAATAGATGTCATCACTAATACACAGGGGATAATATTCCAGTTAATTGTTAAAGTAGATGTCATCACAAAAACACAGGTGATAATATTCCAGTTAATTGTTAAATTAGATGTCATCACTAATACACAGGGGTTAATATTCCAGTTTATTGTTAAATTGGAAGTCATCACTAATACACAGGGGATAATATTCCAGAAAATTGTTCAATTAGATGTCATCACTAATACACAGGTGATAATATTTCCGATAATGTTAAAATTAGTTGTCATCACTAATACACCGGGGATAATATTCCAGTTAATTGTTAAATTAGATGTCATCACTAATACACAGGGGATAATATTCCAGTTAATTGTTAAATTAGATGTCATCACTAATACACAGGGGATAATATTCCAGTTAATTGTTAAATTAGATATCATCACAAATACACAGGATTTAATATTCCAGTTAATTGTTAAATTAGATGTCATCACTAATACACAGATGGTAATATTCCAGTTAATTGTTAAATTAGATGTCATCACTAATACAAAGAGGATAATATTCCAGTTAATTGTTCAATTAGATGTCATAACTAATATACAGGGGATAATATTCCAGTTAATTGTGAAATTAGATGTCATCAATAATACACAGGGGATAATATTCCAGTTAATTGTTAAATTAGATGTCATCACAAATACACAGGGGATAATATTCCAGTTAATTGTTAAATTAGATGTCATCACTAATACACAGGGGATAATATTTCCGATAATGTTTAAATTAGATGTCATCACTAATACACAGGGGATAATATTCCAGTTAATTGTTAAATTAGATGTCATCACTAATACACAGGGGATAATATTTCCGATAATGTTTAAATTAGATGTCATCACTAATACACAGGGGATAATATTCCAGTTAATTGTTAAATTAGATGTCATCACAAATACACAGGGGATAATATTCCAGTTAATTGTTAAATTAGATGTCATCGCGAATACACGGGGGATAATATTCCAGTTAATTGTTCAATTAGATGTTATCACTAATACACAGGGGATAATATTCCAGTTAACTGTTAAATTAGATGTCATCACTAATACACAGGGTTTAATATTCCAGTTAATTGTTAAATTAGATGTCATCACTAATACACAGGGGATAATATTCCAGTTAATTGTTAAATTAGATGTCATCACTAATACACAGGGTTTAATATCCCAGTTGATTGTTAAATTAAATATCATCACTAATACACAGGTGATAATATTCCAGTAAATTGTTCAATTAGATGTCCTCACTAATACACAGGTGATAATATTTCCGATAATGTTAAAATTGGATGTCATCACTAATACACCAGGGATAATATTCCAGTTAATTGTTAAATTAGATGTCATCACTAATACACAGGGGATAATATTCCAGTTAATTGTTAAATTAGATGTCATCACAAATACACAGGGGATAATATTCCAGTTAATTGTTAAATTAGATGTCATCACAAATACACAGGGGATAATATTCCAGTTAATTGTTAAATTAAATATCATCACTAATACACAGGTGATAATATTCCAGTAAATTGTTCAATTAGATGTCCTCACTAATACACAGGTGATAACATTTCCGATAATGTTAAAATTAGATGTCATCACTAATACACCGGGGATAATATTCCAGTTAATTGTTAAATTAGATGTCATCACTAATACACAGGGGATAATATTCCAGTTAATTGTTAAATTAGATGTCATCACTAATACACAGGGGATAATATTCCAAGTAATTGTTAAATTAGATGTCATCACAAATACACAGGGGATAATATTCCAGTTAATTGTTAAATTAGATGTCATCACTAATACACAGATGGTAATATTCCAGTTAATTGTTAAATTAGATGTCATCACAAATACACAGGGGATAATTTTCCGGTTAATTGTTAAATTAGATGTCATCACAAATACACAGGGGATAATATTCCAGTTAATTGTTAAATTAGATGTCATCGCTAATACATGGGGGATAATATTCCAGTTAATTGTTAAATTAGATGTTATCACTAATACAAAGGGGATAATATTCCAGTTAATTGTTAAAATAGATGTCATCACTAATACACAGGGGATAATATTCCAGTTAATTGTTAAAGTAGATGTCATCACAAAAACACAGGTGATAATATTCCAGTTAATTGTTAAATTAGATGTCATCACTAATACACAGGGGTTAATATTCCAGTTTATTGTTAAATTAGAAGTCATCACTAATACACAGGGGATAATATTCCAGAAAATTGTTCAATTAGATGTCATCACTAATACACAGGTGATAATATTTCCGATAATGTTAAAATTAGTTGTCATCACTAATACACCGGGGATAATATTCCAGTTAATTGTTAAATTAGATGTCATCACTAATGCACAGGGGATAATATTCCAGTTAATTGTTAAATTAGATATCATCACTAATACACAGGTGATAATATTCCAGTTAATTGTTAAATTAGATGTCATCACTAATACACAGGGGATAATATTCCAGTTAATTGTTAAATTAGATGTCATCACTAATACACAGGGGATAATATTCCAGTTAATTGTTAAATTAGATGTCATCACTAATACACAGGGGATAATATTCCAGTTAATTGTTAAATTAGATATCATCACTAATACACAGGGGATAATATTCCTGTTAATTGTTAAATTAGATGTCATCACTAATACACAGGGGATAATATTCCAGTTAATTCTTAAATTAGATGTCATCACTAATACACAGGGGATAATATTCCAGTTAATTGTTAAATTAGATATCATCACAAATACACAGGATATAATATTCCAGTTAATTGTTAAATTAGATGTCATCACTAATACACAGATGGTAATATTCCAGTTAATTGTTAAATTAGATGTCATCACTAATACAAAGAGGATAATATTCCAGTTAATTGTTCAATTAGATGTCATAACTAATATACAGGGGATAATATTCCAGTTAATTGTGAAATTAGATGTCATCACAAATACACAGGGGATAATATTCCAGTTAATTGTTAAATTAGATGTCATCACAAATACACAGGGGATAATATTCCAGTTAATTGTTAAATTAGATGTCATCACTAATACACAGGGGATAATATTTCCGATAATGTTTAAATTAGATGTCATCACTAATACACAGGGGATAATATTCCAGTTAATTGCTAAATTAGATGACATCACTAATACACAGGGGACAATACTCCAGTTAATTGTTAAATTAGATGTCATCACAAATACACAGGGGATAATATTCCAGTTAATTGTTAAATTAGATGTCATCGCGAATACACGGGGGATAATATTCCAGTTAATTGTTCAATTAGATGTTATCACTAATACACAGGGGATAATATTCCAGTTAACTGTTAAATTAGATGTCATCACTAATACACAGGGGATAATATTCCAGTTAATTGTTAAATTTGATGTCATCACAAATACACCGGTGATAATATTCCAGTTAATTGTTAAATTAGATGTCATCACTAAGACACAGGGTTCAATATTCCAGTTCATTGTTAAATTAGATATCATCACCAATACACAGGTGATAATATTCCAGATAATCGTTAAATTAGATGTCATCACTAATACACAGGTGATAATATTCCAGTTAATTGTTAAATTAGATGTCATCAATAATACACAGGGGATAATATTCCAGTTAATTGTTAAATTAGATGTCATCACTAATACACAGGGTTTAATATTCCAGTTAATTGTTAAATTAGATGTCATCACTAATACACAGGTGATAATATTCCAGTTAATGGTTAAATTAGATGTCATCACTAATGCACAGGTGCTAATATTCCAGTTAATTGTTAAATTAGATATCATCACTAATACACAGGTGATAATATTCCAGTTAATTGTTAAATTAGATGTCATCACTAATACACAGGTGATAATATTCCAGTTAATTGTTAAATTAGATGTCATCTCTATTGCACAGGGAATAATATTCCAGTTAATTGTTAAATTAGATGTCATCACTAAGACACAGGGTTCAATATTCCAGTTCATTTTTAAATTAGATATCATCACTAATACACAGGTGATATTATTCCAAATAATTGTTAAATTAGATGTCATCACTAATACACAGGTGATAATATTCCAGTTAATTGTTAAATTAGATGTCATCAATAATACACAGGGGATAATATTCCAGTTAATTGTTAAGTTAGATGTCATCACTAATACACAGGGTTTAATATTCCAGTTAATTGTTAAATTTGATGTCATCACTAATACCCAGGTGATAATATTCCAGTTAATTGTTAAATTAGATGTCATCACTAATGCACAGGTGCTAATATTCCAGTTAATTGTTAAATTAGATATCATCACTAATACACAGGTGATAATATTCCAGTTAATTGTTAAATTAGATGTCATCACTAATACACAGGTGATAATATTCCAGTTAATTGTTAAATTAGATGTCATCTCTAATGCACAGGGAATAATATTCCAGTTAATTGTTAAATTAGATGTCATCACTAAGACATAGGGTTCAATATTCCAGTTCATTTTTAAATTAGATATCATCACTAATACACAGGTGATAATATTCCAAATAATTGTTAAATTAGATGTCATCACTAATACACAGGTGATAATATTCCAGTTAATTGTTAAATTAGATGTCATCTCTAATGCACAGGGGATAATATTCCAGTTAATTGTTAAATTAGATGTCATCACTAAGACACAGGGTTCAATATTCCAGTTCATTGTTAAATTAGATATCATCACTAATACACAGGTGATAATATTCCAAATAATTGTTAAATTAGATGTCATCACTAATACACAGGTGATAATATTCCAGTTAATTGTTAAATTAGATGTCATCACTAATACACAGGGGATAATATTCCAGTTATTGTTAAATTAGATGTCATCACTAATACACAGGGTTTAATATTCATGTTAATTGTTAAATTAGATGTCATCACTAATACACAGGTGATAATATTCCAGTTAATTGTTAAATTAGATATCATCACTAATACACAGGTGATAATATTCCAGTTAATTGTTAAATTAGATATCATCACTAATACACAGGTGATAATATTCCAGTTAATTGTTAAATTAGATGTCATCACTAATACACAGGGGATAATATTCCAGTTAATTGTTAAATTAGATGTCATCACTAATACACAGGGGATAATATTCCAGTTAATTATTAAATTAGATGTCATCACAAATACACAGGGGATAATATTCCAGTTAATTGTTAAATTAGATGTCATCACTAATGCACAGGGGATAATATTTCCGATAATGTTTAAATTAGATGCCATCACTCATACACAGGGGATTGTATTCCAGTTAATTGTTAAATTAGATGTCATCACGAATACACAGGGGATAATATTCCGATTAATTGTTAAATTAGATGTCATCACTAATGCACAGGGGATAATATTCCGATTAATTGTTAAATTAGATGTCATCACTAATGCACAGGGGATAATATTCCTGTTAATTGTTAAATTAAATGTCATCACCAAAACACAGGGGATAATATTCCTATTAATTGTTAACTTAGATGTCATCACTAATACACAAGGGACAATATTCCAGTTAATTGTTAAATTAGATGTCATCACTAATACACAGGTGATAATATTCCAGTTAATTGTTAAATTAGATGTCATCACTAATACACAGGGAATAATATTCAAGTTAATTGTTAAATTAGATGTCATCACTAATACACAGGGGATAATATTCCAGTTAATTGTTAAATTAGATGTCATCACTAATACACAGGGGATAATATTCAAGTTAATTGTTAAATTAGATGTCATCACTAATACACAGGGGATAATATTCCAGTTAATTGTTAAATTAGATGTCATCACTAATATACAGGGGATAATATTCCAGTTAATTGTTAAATTAGATGTCATCACGAATCCACAGGGGATAATATTCCAGTTAATTCTTAAATTAGATGTCATCACTAATGCACCAGGGATAATATTTCATTTAATTGTAAAATAAAATGTCATCACTAATACACAGGGATAATGTTCCAGTTAATTGTTAAATTAGATGTCATCACAAATGCACGGGGGATAATATTCCGATTAATTGGTAACTAAGATGTCATCACTAATACACAGGGGATAATATTCCTGTTAATTGTTAAATTAGATGTCATCACCAATACACAGGTGATAATATTCCGATTAATTGTTAAATTAGATGTCATCACAAATGCACAGGGAATAATATTCCAGTTAATTGTTAAATTAGATGTCATCACCAAAACGCAGCGGATAATATTCCAGTTATTTGTAAAATTAGATGTCATCACTAAACACACAGGGTATAATATTCCAATTAATTCTTAAGTTAGATGTCATCACTAATACACAGGTGATAATATTCCAGTTAATTGTTACAATAGATGTCTTTCCGAAATCACAGGGAATAATATTCTGGTTAATTGTTAAATTACATGTCATCACCAATACACAGGGGATAATATTCCAGTTAATTGTTAAATTAGATGTCATCACTAATACACAGGGGGTAATATTCCAGTTAATTGTTTAATTAGATGTCATCACTAACACACAGGGGATAATATTCCAGTTAATTGTTAAATTAGATGTCATCACTAATACACAGGGGATAATATTCCATTTAATGGTTACATGAGATGTCATCACGAGTACACAGGGGATAATTTTCCAGTTAATTGTTAAATTAGATGTCATCACCAATACACAGGGAACAAAATTCTGGCTCATTGTTAAAAACAGATGTCGTCACGAATTCGCAGCGGAAAATATTCTGGTTAATTGTTTAATTAGATGTCATCACCAATACACGGGGGTTAATATTCCAGTTAATTGTTAAATTCGATGTCATCACTAATACACAGGGGATAATATTCCAGTTAATTGTTCAATTAGATGTCATCACTAATACACAGGGGATAATATTCCAGTTAAATGTTAAATTAGATGTCATCACGAATACACAGGGGATAATATTCCAGTTAATTGTTAAATTAGATGTCATCACTAACACACAGTTGATAATGTTCCAGTTAATTGTTAAATTAGATGTCATCACTAATACACAGGTGATAATATTCCAGTTAATTGTTAAATTAGATATCATCACTAATACACAGGGGATAATATTCCAGTTAATGGGTCCATTAGATGTCATCACTAATACACAGGGGATAATATTCCAGTTAATTGTGAAGTTAGATGTCATCACTAATACAAAGGGGATAATATTCCAGTTAATTGTTAAATTAGATGTCATCACTAATACACAGGTGATAATATTCCAGTTAATTGTTAAATTAGATGTCATCACTAATACACAGGTGATAATATTCCAGTTAATTGTTAAATTAGATGTCATCACTAATGCACAGGGGATAATATTCCAGTTAATTGTTAAATTAGATGTCATCACAAATACACAGGTGATAATATTCCAGTTAATTGTTAAATTAGATGTCATCACTAATACACAGGGGATAATATTCCAGTTAATTGTTAAATTAGATGTCATCACAAATACACAGGGGATAATATTCCAGTTAATTGTTAAATTAGATGCCATCACTAATACACAGGGGATAATATTCAACTTAATTCTTAAATTAGATGTCATCACAAATACACAGGGGATAATATTGCAGTTAATTGTTAACTTAGATGTCATCACAAATACACAGGGGTTAATATTCCAGTTAATTGTTAAATTCAATGTCATCACTAATACACAGGGGATAATATTTCCGATAATGTTCAAATTAGATGTCATCTCTAATACACAGGTGATAATATTCCAGTTAGTTGTTAAATTAGATGTCATCACAAATACACAGGGGATAATATTCCAGTTAATTGTTAAATTGGATGTCATCACGAATACACAGGGGATAATATTCCAGTTTTTTGTTAAATTAGATGTCATAACAAATACACAGGTGATAATATTCCAGTTAATTGTTAAATTAGATGTCATCACGAAGACACAGGGGATAATATTCCAGTTAATTGTTTAATTCGATATGATCACAATTACACAGGGGATAATATTCAACTTAATTGTTAAATTAGATGTCATCACAAATACACAGGGGATAATATTCCAGTTAACTGTTAAATTAGAGGTCATCACAAATACACAGGGGTTAATATTCCAGTTAATTGTTAAATTCAATGTCATCACTAATACACAGGGGATAATATTTCCGATAATGTTCAAATTAGATGTCATCACTAATACACAGGTGATAATATTCCAGTTAGTTGTTAAATTAGATGTCATCACAAATACACAGGGGATAATATTCCAGTTAATTGTTAAATTAGATGTCATCACGAATACACAGGGGATAATATTCCAGTTTTTTGTTAAATTAGATATCATAACAAATACACAGGTGATAATATTCCAGTTACTTGTTACATTAGATGTCATCACGAATACACAGGGGATAATATTCCAGTTTTTTGTTAAATTAGATGTCATAACAAATACACAGGTGATTGTAAAATTCGATATGAGCACAAATACACAGGGGATAATATTCCAGTTAATTGTTAATTTAGATGTCATCACAGGTACACAGGGGATAATATTCCAGTTAATTGTTAAATTAGATTTCATCACTAATATACAGGTGATAATATTGCAGTTAATTGTTCAATTAGATGTCATCACTAATACACATGGGATAATATTCCAGATAATTGTTAAATTAGATGTCATCACTGATACACAGGGGATAATATTCCAGTTAATTGTAAAATTAGATGTCATCACAAATACACAGGGGATAATATTTCCGATATGTTTAAATTATAAATCATCACTAATACACAGGGGATAATATTCCAGTTAATTGTTATATTAGATGTCATCACTAATACAAAGGGGAAAATATTCCAGTTAATTGTTAAGTTACATGTCATCACTAATACACAGGGGATAATATTCCAGTTAATTGTTCAATTAGATGTCATCACTAATACACAGGTGATAATATTCCAGTTAATTGTTAAATTAGATGTCATCACTAATACACAGGGGATAATATTCCAGTTAATTCTTAAATTAGATGTCATCACTAATACACAGGGGATAATATTCCAGTTAATTGTTCAATTAGATGTCATCACTAATACACAGGTGATAATATTCCAGTTAATTGTTAAATTAGATGTCATCACTAATACACCGGGGATAATATTCTGGTTAATTGTTAAATTAGATGTCATCACAAATACACAGGGGATAATATTCCAGTTAATTGTTAAATTAGATGCCATCACTAATACACAGGGGATAATATTCATCTTAATTGTTAAATTAGATGTCATCACAAATACACAGGGGATAATATTCCGATTAATTGTTAAATTAGATGTCATCACAAATACACAGGGGATAATATTCCAGTTAATTGTTAAATTCAATGTCATCACTAATACACAGTGGATAATATTTCCGATAATGTTCAAATTAGATGTCATCACTAATACACAGGTGATAATATTCCAGTTAGTTGTAAAATTAGATGTCATCACAAATACACAGGGGATAATATTCCAGTTAATTGTTAAATTAGATGTCATCACGAATACACAGGGGATAATATTCCAGTTTTTTGTTAAATTAGATGTCATAACAAATACACAGGTGATAATATTCCAGTTAATTGTTAAATTAGATGTCATCACGAAGACACAGGGGATAAAATTCCAGTTAATTGTTAAATTCGATATGATCACAAATACACAGGGGATAATATTCAACTTAATTGTTAAATTAGATGTCATCACAAATACACAGGGGATAATATTCCAGTTAACTGTTAAATTAGATGTCATCACAAATACACAGGGGATAATATTCCAGTTAATTGTTAAATTAGATGTCATCACTAATACACAGGGGATAATATTCCAGTTAATTGTTCAATTAGATGTCATCACTAATACACAGGTGATAATATTCCAGTTAATTGTTAAATTAGATGTCATCACTAATACACCGGGGATAATATTCCAGTTAATTGTTAAATTAGATGCCATCACTAATACACAGGGGATAATATTCATCTTAATTGTTAAATTAGATGTCATCACAAATACACAGGGGATAATATTCCGATTAATTGTTAAATTAGATGTCATCACAAATACACAGGGGATAATATTCCAGTTAATTGTTAAATTCAATGTCATCACTAATACACAGTGGATAATATTTCCGATAATGTTCAAATTAGATGTCATCACTAATACACAGGTGATAATATTCCAGTTACTTGTAAAATTAGATGTCATCACAAATACACAGGGGATAATATTCCAGTTAATTGTTAAATTAGATGTCATCACGAATACACTGGGGATAATATTCCAGTTTTTTGTTAAATTAGATGTCATAACAAATACACAGGTGATAATATTCCAGTTAATTGTTAAATTAGATGTCATCACGAAGACACAGGGGATAAAATTCCAGTTAATTGTTAAATTCGATATGATCACAAATACACAGGTGATAATATTCCAGTTAATTGTTAAATTAGATATCATCACTAATACACAGGTGATAATATTCCAGTTAATTGTTAAATTCGATATGATCACAAATACACAGGGGATAATATTCAACTTAATTGTTAAATTAGATGTCACCACAAATACACAGGGGATAATATTCCAGTTAACTGTTAAATTAGATGTCATCACAAATACACAGGTGATAATATTCCAGTTAATTGTTAAATTCAATGTCATCACTAATACACAGGGGATAATATTTCCGATAATGTTCAAATTAGATATCATCCCTAATGCACAGGTGATAATATTTCAGTTAGTTGTTAAATTAGATGTCATCACAAATACACAGGGGATAATATTCCAGTTAATTGTTAAATTAGATGTCATCACGAATACACAGGTGATAATATTCCAGTTTTTTGTTAAATTAGATGTCATAACAAATACACAGGTGATAATATTCCAGTTAATTGTTAAATTAGATGTCATCACTATACACAGGGGATAATATTCCAGTTTTTTGTTAAATTAGATGTCATAACAAATACACAGGTGATAATATTCCAGGTAATTGTTAAATTCGATATGAGCACAAATACACAGGGGATAATATTCCAGTTAACTGTTAATTTAGATGTCATCACAAGTACACAGGGGATAATATTCCAGTTAATTGTTAAATTAGATGTCATGACTAATATACAGGTGATAATATTGCAGTTAATTGTTAAATTAGATGTCATCACTAATACACATGGGATAATATTCCAGATAATTGTTAAATTAGATGTCATCACTGATACACAGGGGAAAATATTCCAGTTAATTGTTAAATTAGATGTCATCACAAATACACAGGGGAAAATATTTCCGATAATGTTTAAATTATATATCATCACGAATACACAGGGGATAATATTCCAGTTAATTGTTAAATTAGATGTTGTCACTGATGCACACGGGATAATATTCTAGTTAATTGTTCAATTAGATGTCATCACAAATACACAGGGGATAATATTCCAGTTAATTGTTAAATTAGATGTCATCACTAATAAACAGGGGATAATATTTCAGTTAGTTGTTCAATTAGATTTCATCACTAATACACAGGGGATAATATTCCAGTTAATTGTAAAATTAGATGTCATCACTAATACACAGGGGATAATATTCCAATTAATTGTTCAATTAAATGTCATCGCTAATGCACAGGGTATAATATTCTAGTTAATTGTTAAATTAGATGTCATCACTAATACACAGGGGATAATATTCCAGTTAATTGTTAAATTAGATGTCATCACGAATACACAGGTGATAATATTCCAGTTAATTGTTAAATTACATGTCATAACCTATATACAGGGGATAATATCCCAGACATTTGTTAAATTAGATGTCATCACTAATAAACAGGGGTTAATATTCCAGTTAATTGTTCAATGATATTTCATCACTAATACACAGGGGATAATATTCCAGTTAATTGTTAAATTGGATGTCATCACTAATACACAGGGGATAATATTCCAGTTAATTGTTCAAATAAATGTCATCACTAAAGCACAGGGGATAATATTCTGGTTAATTGTTAAATTAGATGTCATCACTAATGCACAGGAGATAATATTCTGATTAATTGTTAAATTAGATGTCATCACTATTACACAGGGGATAATATTCCGATTAATTGTTAAATTAGATGTCATCACTAATGCACAGGGGATAATATTCTGGTTAATTGTTAAATTAGTTGTCATCACTAATGCTCAGGGGATAATATTCCAGTTAATTGTTAAATTAGATATCGTCACCAATACACAGGTGATAATATTCCAGTTAATTGTTAAATTAGATGTCATCACGAATACACAGGTGATAATATTCCAGTTAATTGTTAAATTAGATGTCATCACTAATACACAGGGGATAATATTCCAGTTAATTGTTAAATTAGATATCATCACTAATACACAGGTGATAATATTCCAGTTAATTGTTAAATTAGATGTCATCACCAATACACAGGTGATAATATTCCAGTTAATTGTTAAATTAGATGTCATCACTAATACACAGGTGATAATATTCTAGTTAATTGTTAAATTAGATGTCATCGCAAATACACAGGGTATAATATTCTAGTTAATTGTAAAATTAGATGTCATCACTAATACACAGGGGATAATATTCCAGTTAATTGTTCAATTAGATGTCATCACTAATACACAGGTGCTAATATTCCAGTTAATTGTTACATTAGATGTCATCACGAATACACAGGTGATAATATTCCAGTTAATTGTTAAATTACATGTCATAACTTATATACAGGGGATAATATTCCAGTCATTTGTTAAATTAGATGTCATCACTAATAAACAGGGGATAATATTCCAGTTAATTGTTCAATTAGATTTCATCACTAATACACAGGGGATGATATTCCAGTTAATTGTTAAATTAGATGTCATCACTAATACACAGGGGATAATATTCCAGTTAATTGTTCAATTAAATGTCATCACTAATGCACAGGGGATAATATTCCGATTAATTGTTAAATTAGATGTCATCACTAATGCACAGGGGATAATATTCCGATTAATTGTTAAATTAGATGTCATCACTAATAAACAGGGGATAATATTCCGGTTAATTGTTAAATTCGATGTCATCACGAATACACAGGGGATAATATTCCAGTTCATTGTTAAATTAGATGTCATCACTAATACACAGGGACAATATTCCAGATAATTTTTAAATTAGATGTCATCACTAATACACAGGTGATAATATTCCAGTTAATTGTTAAATTAGATGTCATCACTAATACACAGGGGATAATATTCCAGTTAATTGTTAAATTAGATGTCATCACTAATACACAGGGGATAATATTCCAGTTAATTGTTAAATTAGATGTCATCACTAATACACAGGGACAATATTCCAGATTATTTTTAAATTAGATGTCATCACTAATACACAGGTGATAATATTCCAGTTAATTGTTAAATTAGATGTCATCACTAATACACAGGGGATAATATTCCAGTTAATTGTTAAATTGGATGTCATCACTAATACACAGGGGATAATATTCCAGTTAATTGTTCAATTAAATGTCACCACTAATGCACAGGGGATAATATTCTGGTTAATTGTTAAATTAGAAGTCATCACTAATGCACAAGGGATAATATTCCGATTAATTGTTAAATTAGATGTCATCACTAATGCACAGGGGATAATATTCTGATTAATTGTTAAATTAGATGTCATCACTATTACACAGGGGATAATATTCCGATTAATTGTTAAATTAGATGTCATCACTAATGCACAGGGGATAATATTCTGGTTAATTGTTAAATTAGTTGTCATCACTAATGCACAGGGGATAATATTCCAGTTAATTGTTAAATTAGATATCGTCACCAATACACAGGTGATAATATTCCAGTTAATTGTTAAATTAGATGTCATCACGAATACACAGGTGATAATATTCCAGTTAATTGTTAAATTACATGTCATAACTTATATACAGGGGATAATATTCCAGTCATTTGTTAAATTAGATGTCATCACTAATAAACAGGGGATAATATTCCAGTTAATTGTTCAATTAGATTTCATCACTAATACACAGGGGATGATATTCCAGTTAATTGTTACATTAGATGTCATCACGAATACACAGGTGATAATATTCCAGTTAATTGTTAAATTACATGTCATAACTTATATACAGGGGATAATATTCCAGTCATTTGTTAAATTAGATGTCATCGCAAATACACAGGGTATAATATTCTAGTTAACTGTAAAATTAGATGTCATCACTAATACACAGGGGATAATATTCCAGTTAATTGTTCAATTAGATGTCATCACTAATACACAGGGGCTAATATTCCAGTTAATTGTTACATTAGATGTCATCACGAATACACAGGTGATAATATTCCATTTAATTGTTAAATTACATGTCATAACTTATATACAGGGGATAATATTCCAGTCATTTGTTAAATTAGATGTCATCACTAATAAACAGGGGATAATATTCCAGTTAATTGTTCAATTAGATTTCATCACTAATACACAGGGGATGATATTCCAGTTAATTGTTAAATTAGATGTCATCACTAATACACAGGGGATAATATTCCAGTTAATTGTTCAATTAAATGTCATCACTAATGCACAGGGGATAATATTCCGATTAATTGTTAAATTAGATGTCATCACTAATGCACAGGGGATAATATTCCGATTAATTGTTAAATTAGATGTCATCACTAATGCACAGGGGATAATATTCCTGTTAATTGTTAAATTAAATGTCATCACCAAAACACAGGGGATAATATTCCTATTAATTGTTAACTTAGATGTCATCACTAATACACAAGGGACAATATTCCAGTTAATTGTTAAATTAGATGTCATCACTAATACACAGGTGATAATATTCCAGTTAATTGTTAAATTAGATGTCATCACTAATACACAGGGGATAATATTCCAGTTAATTGTTAAATTAGATGTCATCACTAATACACAGGGAATAATATTCAAGTTAATTGTTAAATTAGATGTCATCACTAATACACAGGGGATAACATTCCAGTTAATTGTTAAATTAGATGTCATCACAAATACACAGGGGATAATATTCAAGTTAATTGTTAAATTAGATGTCATCAGTAATACACAGGGGATAATATTCCAGTTGATTGTTAAATTAGATGTCATCACGAATACACAGGTGATAATATTCCAGTTAATTGTTAAATTACATGTCATAACCTATATACAGGGGATAATATCCCAGACATTTGTTAAATTAGATGTCATCACTAATAAACAGGGGTTAATATTCCAGTTAATTGTTCAATGATATTTCATCACTAATACACAGGGGATAATATTCCAGTTAATTGTTAAATTGGATGTCATCACTAATACACAGGGGATAATATTCCAGTTAATTGTTCAAATAAATGTCATCACTAAAGCACAGGGGATAATATTCTGGTTAATTGTTAAATTAGATGTCATCACTAATGCACAGGAGATAATATTCTGATTAATTGTTAAATTAGATGTCATCACTATTACACAGGGGATAATATTCCGATTAATTGTTAAATTAGATGTCATCACTAATGCACAGGGGATAATATTCTGGTTAATTGTTAAATTAGTTGTCATCACTAATGCTCAGGGGATAATATTCCAGTTAATTGTTAAATTAGATATCGTCACCAATACACAGGTGATAATATTCCAGTTAATTGTTAAATTAGATGTCATCACGAATACACAGGTGATAATATTCCAGTTAATTGTTAAATTAGATGTCATCACTAATACACAGGGGATAATATTCCAGTTAATTGTTAAATTAGATATCATCACTAATACACAGGTGATAATATTCCAGTTAATTGTTAAATTAGATGTCATCACCAATACACAGGTGATAATATTCCAGTTAATTGTTAAATTAGATGTCATCACTAATACACAGGTGATAATATTCTAGTTAATTGTTAAATTAGATGTCATCGCAAATACACAGGGTATAATATTCTAGTTAATTGTAAAATTAGATGTCATCACTAATACACAGGGGATAATATTCCAGTTAATTGTTCAATTAGATGTCATCACTAATACACAGGTGCTAATATTCCAGTTAATTGTTACATTAGATGTCATCACGAATACACAGGTGATAATATTCCAGTTAATTGTTAAATTACATGTCATAACTTATATACAGGGGATAATATTCCAGTCATTTGTTAAATTAGATGTCATCACTAATAAACAGGGGATAATATTCCAGTTAATTGTTCAATTAGATTTCATCACTAATACACAGGGGATGATATTCCAGTTAATTGTTAAATTAGATGTCATCACTAATACACAGGGGATAATATTCCAGTTAATTGTTCAATTAAATGTCATCACTAATGCACAGGGGATAATATTCCGATTAATTGTTAAATTAGATGTCATCACTAATGCACTGGGGATAATATTCCGATTAATTGTTAAATTAGATGTCATCACTAATAAACAGGGGATAATATTCCGGTTAATTGTTAAATTCGATGTCATCACGAATACACAGGGGATAATATTCCAGTTCATTGTTAAATTAGATGTCATCACTAATACACAGGGACAATATTCCAGATAATTTTTAAATTAGATGTCATCACTAATACACAGGTGATAATATTCCAGTTAATTGTTAAATTAGATGTCATCACTAATACACAGGGGATAATATTCCAGTTAATTGTTAAATTAGATGTCATCACTAATACACAGGGGATAATATTCCAGTTAATTGTTAAATTAGATGTCATCACTAATACACAGGGACAATATTCCAGATAATTTTTAAATTAGATGTCATCACTAATACACAGGTGATAATATTCCAGTTAATTGTTAAATTAGATGTCATCACTAATACACAGGGGATAATATTCCAGTTAATTGTTAAATTGGATGTCATCACTAATACACAGGGGATAATATTCCAGTTAATTGTTCAATTAAATGTCACCACTAATGCACAGGGGATAATATTCTGGTTAATTGTTAAATTAGAAGTCATCACTAATGCACAAGGGATAATATTCCGATTAATTGTTAAATTAGATGTCATCACTAATGCACAGGGGATAATATTCTGATTAATTGTTAAATTAGATGTCATCACTATTACCCAGGGGATAATATTCCGATTAATTGTTAAATTAGATGTCATCACTAATGCACAGGGGATAATATTCTGGTTAATTGTTAAATTAGTTGTCATCACTAATGCACAGGGGATAATATTCCAGTTAATTGTTAAATTAGATATCGTCACCAATACACAGGTGATAATATTCCAGTTAATTGTTAAATTAGATGTCATCACGAATACACAGGTGATAATATTCCAGTTAATTGTTAAATTACATGTCATAACTTATATACAGGGGATAATATTCCAGTCATTTGTTAAATTAGATGTCATCACTAATAAACAGGGGATAATATTCCAGTTAATTGTTCAATTAGATTTCATCACTAATACACAGGGGATGATATTCCAGTTAATTGTTACATTAGATGTCATCACGAATACACAGGTGATAATATTCCAGTTAATTGTTAAATTACATGTCATAACTTATATACAGGGGATAATATTCCAGTCATTTGTTAAATTAGATGTCATCGCAAATACACAGGGTATAATATTCTAGTTAACTGTAAAATTAGATGTCATCACTAATACACAGGGGATAATATTCCAGTTAATTGTTCAATTAGATGTCATCACTAATACACAGGGGCTAATATTCCAGTTAATTGTTACATTAGATGTCATCACGAATACACAGGTGATAATATTCCATTTAATTGTTAAATTACATGTCATAACTTATATACAGGGGATAATATTCCAGTCATTTGTTAAATTAGATGTCATCACTAATAAACAGGGGATAATATTCCAGTTAATTGTTCAATTAGATTTCATCACTAATACACAGGGGATGATATTCCAGTTAATTGTTAAATTAGATGTCATCACTAATACACAGGGGATAATATTCCAGTTAATTGTTCAATTAAATGTCATCACTAATGCACAGGGGATAATATTCCGATTAATTGTTAAATTAGATGTCATCACTAATGCACAGGGGATAATATTCCGATTAATTGTTAAATTAGATGTCATCACTAATGCACAGGGGATAATATTCCTGTTAATTGTTAAATTAAATGTCATCACCAAAACACAGGGGATAATATTCCTATTAATTGTTAACTTAGATGTCATCACTAATACACAAGGGACAATATTCCAGTTAATTGTTAAATTAGATGTCATCACTAATACACAGGTGATAATATTCCAGTTAATTGTTAAATTAGATGTCATCACTAATACACAGGGGATAATATTCCAGTTAATTGTTAAATTAGATGTCATCACTAATACACAGGGAATAATATTCAAGTTAATTGTTAAATTAGATGTCATCACTAATACACAGGGGATAACATTCCAGTTAATTGTTAAATTAGATGTCATCACAAATACACAGGGGATAATATTCAAGTTAATTGTTAAATTAGATGTCATCACTAATACACAGGGGATAATATTCCAGTTAATTGTTAAATTAGATGTCATCACTAATATACAGTGGATAATATTCCAGTTAATTGTTAAATTAGATGTCATCACGAATCCACAGGGGATAATATTCCAGTTAATTCTTAAATTAGATGTCATCACTAATGCACCAGGGATAATATTTCATTTAATTGTAAAATAAGATGTCATCACTAATATACAGGGATAATGTTCCAGTTAATTGTTAAATTAGATGTCATCACAAATACACGGGGGATAATATTCCTGTTAATTGTTAAATTAGATGTCATCACGAATACACAGGTGATAATATTCCGATTAATTGTTAAATTAGATGTCATCACAAATGCACAGGCAATAATATTCCAGTCAATTGTTAAATTAGATGTCATCACCAATACGCAGCGGATAATATTCCAGTTATTTGTAAAATTAGATGTCATCACTAAACACACAGGGTATAATATTCCAATTAATTCTTAAATTAGATGTCATCACTAATGCACCAGGGATAATATTCCATTTAATTGTTAAATAAGATGTCATCACTAATACACAGGGATAATGTTCCAGTTAATTGTTAAATTAGATGTCATCACAAATACACGGGGATAATATTCCTGTTAATTGTTAAATTAGATGTCATCACCAATACACAGGTAATAATATTCCGATTAATTGTTAAATTAGATGTCATCGCTAATGCACAGGGGATAATATTCCGGTTAATTGTTAAATTCGATGTCATCACGAATACACAGGGGATAATATTCCAGATAATTGTTAAATTAGATGTCATCACTAATACACAGGGACAATATTCCAGATAATTTTTAAATTAGATGTCATCACTAATACACAGGTGATAATATTCCAGTTAATTGTTAAATTAGATGTCATCACTAATACACAGGGGATAATATTCCAGTTAATTGTTAAATTAGATGTCATCACTAATACACAGGGGATAATATTCCAGTTAATTGTTAAATTAGATGTCATCACTAATACACAGGGACAATATTCCAGATAATTTTTAAATTAGATGTCATCACTAATACACAGGTGATAATATTCCAGTTAATTGTTAAATTAGATGTCATCACTAATACACAGGGGATAATATTCCAGATAATTGTTAAATTAGATGTCATCACTAATACACAGGGACAATATTCCAGATAATTTTTAAATTAGATGTCATCACTAGTACACAGGTGATAATATTCCAGTTAATTGTTAAATTAGATGTCATCACTAATACACAGGTGATAATATTCCAGTTAATTGTTAAATTAGATGTCATCACTAATACACCGGGGATAATATTCCAGTTAATTGTTAAATTAGATGTCATCACAAATACACAGGGGATAATATTCCAGTTAATTGTTAAATTAGATGCCATCAATAATACACAGGGGATAATATTCATCTTAATTGTTAAATTAGATGTCATCACAAATACACAGGGGATAATATTCCGATTAATTGTTAAATTAGATGTCATCACAAATACACAGGGGATAATATTCCAGTTAATTGTTAAATTCAATGTCATCACTAATACACAGTGGATAATATTTCCGATAATGTTCAAATTAGATGTCATCACTAATACACAGGTGATAATATTCCAGTTAGTTGTAAAATTAGATGTCATCACAAATATACAGGGGATAATATTCCAGTTAATTGTTAAATTAGATGTCATCACGAATACACAGGGGATAATATTCCAGTTTTTTGTTAAATTAGATGTCATAACAAATACACAGGTGATAATATTCCAGTTAATTGTTAAATTAGATGTCATCACGAAGACACAGGGGATAAAATTCCAGTTAATTGTTAAATTCGATATGATCACAAATACACAGGGGATAATATTCAACTTAATTGTTAAATTAGATGTCATCACAAATACACAGGGGATAATATTCCAGTTAACTGTTAAATTAGATGTCATCACAAATACACAGGGGATAATATTCCAGTTAATTGTTAAATTCAATGTCATCACTAATACACAGGGGATAATATTTCCGATAATGTTCAAATTAGATATCATCACTAATGCACAGGTGATAATATTTCAGTTAGTTGTTAAATTAGATGTCATCACGAATACACAGGGGATAATATTCCAGTTTTTTGTTAAATTAGATGTCATAACAAATACACAGGTGATAATATTCCAGTTAATTGTTAAATTAGATGTCATCACGAAGACACAGGGGATAAAATTCCAGTTACTTGTTAAATTCGGTATGATCACAAATACACAGGGGATAATATTCAACTTAATTGTTAAATTAGATGTCATCACTATACACAGGGGATAATATTCCAGTTTTTTGTTAAATTAGATGTCATAACAAATACACAGGTGATAATATTCCAGGTAATTGTTAAATTCGATATGAGCACAAATACACAGGGGATAATATTCCAGTTAACTGTTAATTTAGATGTCATCACAAGTACACAGGGGATAATATTCCAGTTAATTGTTAAATTAGATGTCATGACTAATATACAGGTGATAATATTGCAGTTAATTGTTAAATTAGATGTCATCACTAATACACATGGGATAATATTCCAGATAATTGTTAAATTAGATGTCATCACTGATACACAGGGGAAAATATTCCAGTTAATTGTTAAATTAGATGTCATCACAAATACACAGGGGAAAATATTTCCGATAATGTTTAAATTATATATCATCACGAATACACAGGGGATAATATTCCAGTTAATTGTTAAATTAGATGTTGTCACTGATGCACACGGGATAATATTCTAGTTAATTGTTCAATTAGATGTCATCACAAATACACAGGGGATAATATTCCAGTTAATTGTTAAATTAGATGTCATCACTAATAAACAGGGGATAATATTTCAGTTAATTGTTCAATTAGATTTCATCACTAATACACAGGGGATAATATTCCAGTTAATTGTAAAATTAGATGTCATCACTAATACACAGGGGATAATATTCCAATTAATTGTTCAATTAAATGTCATCGCTAATGCACAGGGTATAATATTCTAGTTAATTGTTAAATTAGATGTCATCACTAATACACAGGGGATAATATTCCAGTTAATTGTTAAATTAGATGTCATCACGAATACACAGGTGATAATATTCCAGTTAATTGTTAAATTACATGTCATAACCTATATACAGGGGATAATATCCCAGACATTTGTTAAATTAGATGTCATCACTAATAAACAGGGGTTAATATTCCAGTTAATTGTTCAATGATATTTCATCACTAATACACAGGGGATAATATTCCAGTTAATTGTTAAATTGGATGTCATCACTAATACACAGGGGATAATATTCCAGTTAATTGTTCAAATAAATGTCATCACTAAAGCACAGGGGATAATATTCTGGTTAATTGTTAAATTAGATGTCATCACTAATGCACAGGGGATAATATTCTGATTAATTGTTAAATTAGATGTCATCACTATTACACAGGGGATAATATTCCGATTAATTGTTAAATTAGATGTCATCACTAATGCACAGGGGATAATATTCTGGTTAATTGTTAAATTAGTTGTCATCACTAATGCTCATGGGATAATATTCCAGTTAATTGTTAAATTAGATATCGTCACCAATACACAGGTGATAATATTCCAGTTAATTGTTAAATTAGATGTCATCACGAATACACAGGTGATAATATTCCAGTTAATTGTTAAATTAGATGTCATCACTAATACACAGGTGATAATATTCCAGTTAATTGTTAAATTAGATGTCATCACCAATACACAGGTGATAATATTCCAGTTAATTGTTAAATTAGATGTCATCACTAATACACAGGTGATAATATTCTAGTTAATTGTTAAATTAGATGTCATCGCAAATACACAGGGTATAATATTCTAGTTAATTGTAAAATTAGATGTCATCACTAATACACAGGGGATAATATTCCAGTAAATTGTTCAATTAGATGTCATCACTAATACACAGGTGCTAATATTCCAGTTAATTGTTACATTAGATGTCATCACGAATACACAGGTGATAATA
Source organism: Heterodontus francisci (assembly GCF_036365525.1). Lineage (NCBI taxonomy): Eukaryota > Metazoa > Chordata > Chondrichthyes > Heterodontiformes > Heterodontidae > Heterodontus > Heterodontus francisci. Next base: position 1,431,093 of record NW_027140740.1, on the reverse strand, counting down.
TTCCAGTTAATTGTTAAATTACATGTCATAACTTATATACAGGGGATAATATTCCAGTCATTTGTTAAATTAGATGTCATCACTAATAAACAGGGGATAATATTCCAGTTAATTGTTCAATTAGATTTCATCACTAATACACAGGGGATGATATTCCAGTTAATTGTTAAATTAGATGTCATCACTAATACACAGGGGATAATATTCCAGTTAATTGTTCAATTAAATGTCATCACTAATGCACAGGGGATAATATTCCGATTAATTGTTAAATTAGATGTCATCACTAATGCACAGGGGATAATATTCCGATTAATTGTTAAATTAGATGTCATCACTAATAAACAGGGGATAATATTCCAGTTAATTGTTCAATTAGATTTCATCACTAATACACAGGGGATAATATTCCAGTTAATTGTTAAATTAGATGTCATCACTAATACACAGGGGATAATATTCCAATTAATTGTTCAATTAAATGTCATCGCTAATGCACAGGGTATAATATTCTAGTTAATTGTTAAATTAGATGTCATCACTAATACACAGGGGATAATATTCCAGTTAATTGTTAAATTAGATGTCATCACGAATACACAGGTGATAATATTCCAGTTAATTGTTAAATTACATGTCATAACCTATATACAGGGGATAATATCCCAGACATTTGTTAAATTAGATGTCATCACTAATAAACAGGGGATAATATTCCAGTTAATTGTTCAATTATATTTCATCACTAATACACAGGGGATAATATTCCAGTTAATTGTTAAATTGGATGTCATCACTAATACACAGGGGATAATATTCCAGTTAATTGGTCAATTAAATGTCACCACTAATGCACAGGGGATAATATTCTGGTTAATTGTTAAATTAGAAGTCATCACTAATGCACAAGGGATAATATTCCGATTAATTGTTAAATTAGATGTCATCACTAATGCACAGGGGATAATATTCTGATTAATGGTTAAATTAGATGTCATCACTATTACACAGGGGATAATATTCCGATTAATTGTTAAATTAGATGTCATCACTAATGCACAGGGGATAATATTCTGGTTAATTGTTAAATTAGTTGTCATCACTAATGCACAGGGGATAATATTCCAGTTAATTGTTAAATTAGATATCGTCACCAATACACAGGTGATAATATTCCAGTTAATTGTTAAATTAGATGTCATCACGAATACACAGGTGATAATATTCCAGTTAATTGTTAAATTACATGTCATAACTTATATACAGGGGATAATATTCCAGTAATTTGTTAAATTAGATGTCATCACTAATAAACAGGGGATAATATTCCAGTTAATTGTTCAATTAGATTTCATCACTAATACACAGGGGATGATATTCCAGTTAATTGTTACATTAGATGTCATCACGAATACACAGGTGATAATATTCCAGTTAATTGTTAAATTACATGTCATAACTTATATACAGGGGATAATATTCCAGTCATTTGTTAAATTAGATGTCATCGCAAATACACAGGGTATAATATTCTAGTTAATTGTAAAATTAGATGTCATCACTAATACACAGGGGATAATATTCCAGTTAATTGTTCAATTAGATGTCATCACTAATACACAGGGGCTAATATTCCAATTAATTGTTACATTAGATGTCATCACGAATACACAGGTGATAATATTCCAGTTAATTGTTAAATTACATGTCATAACTTATATACAGGGGATAATATTCCAGTCATTTGTTAAATTAGATGTCATCACTAATAAACAGGGGATAATATTCCAGTTAATTGTTCAATTAGATTTCATCACTAATACACAGGGGATGATATTCCAGTTAATTGTTAAATTAGATGTCATCACTAATCCACAGGGGATAATATTCCAGTTAATTGTTAAATTAGATGTCATCACTAATGCACAGGGGATAATATTCCGATTAATTGTTAAATTAGATGTCATCACTAATGCACAGGGGATAATATTCCGATTAATTGTTAAATTAGATGTCATCACTAATGCACAGGGGATAATATTCCTGTTAATTGTTAAATTAAATGTCATCACCTAAACACAGGGGATAATATTCCTATTAATTGTTAACTTAGATGTCATCACTAATACACAAGGGACAATATTCCAGTTAATTGTTAAATTAGATGTCATCACTAATACACAGGTGATAATATTCCAGTTAATTGTTAAATTAGATGTCATCACCAATACACAGGGGATAATATTCCAGTTAATTGTTAAATTAGATGTCATCACTAATACACAGGGAATAATATTCAAGTTAATTGTTAAATTAGATGTCATCACTAATACACAGGGGATAACATTCCAGTTAATTGTTAAATTAGATGTCATCACAAATACACAGGGGATAATATTCAAGTTAATTGTTAAATTAGATGTCATCACTAATACACAGGGGATAATATTCCAGTTAATTGTTAAATTAGATGTCATCACTAATATACAGTGGATAATATTCCAGTTAATTGTTAAATTAGATGTCATCACGAATCCACAGGGGATAATATTCCAGTTAATTCTTAAATTAGATGTCATCACTAATGCACCAGGGATAATATTTCATTTAATTGTAAAATAAGATGTCATCACTAATACACAGGGCTAATGTTCCAGTTAATTGTTAAATTAGATGTCATCACAAATACACGGGGGATAATATTCCTGTTAATTGTTAAATTAGATGTCATCACGAATACACAGGTGATAATATTCCGATTAATTGTTAAATTAGATGTCATCACAAATGCACAGGCAATAATATTCCAGTTAATTGTTAAATTAGATGTCATCACCAATACGCAGCGGATAATATTCCAGTTATTTGTAAAATTAGATGTCATCACTAAAGACACAGGGTATAATATTCCAATTAATTCTTAAGTTAGATGTCATCACTAATACACAGGGGATAATATTCAAGTTAATTGTTAAATTAGATGTCATCACTAATACACAGGGGATAATATTCCAGTTAATTGGTACATTAGATGTCATCACGAATACACAGGGGATAATATTCCATTTAGTTGTTAAATTAGATGTCATCACTAATACACAGGGGATAATATTCCAGTTAATTTTTACATTAGATGTCATCACGAATACACAGGGGATAATATTCCAGTTAATTCTTAAATTAGATGTCATCACTAATGCACCAGGGATAATATTCCATTTAATTGTTAAATAAGATGTCATCACTAATACACAGGGATAATGTTCCAGTTAATTGTTAAATTAGATGTCATCACAAATACACGGGGATAATATTCCTGTTAATTGTTAAATTAGATGTCATCACCAATACACAGGTAATAATATTCCGATTAATTGTTAAATTAGATGTCATCACGAATACACAGGGGATAATATTCCAGATAATTGTTAAATTAGATGTCATCACTAATACACAGGGACAATATTCCAGATAATTTTTAAATTAGATGTCATCACTAATACACAGGTGATAATATTCCAGTTAATTGTTAAATTAGATGTCATCACTAATACACAGGGGATAATATTCCAGTTAATTGTTAAATTAGATGTCATCACTAATACACAGGGGATAATATTCCAGTTAATTGTTAAATTAGATGTCATCACTAATACACAGGGACAATATTCCAGATAATTTTTAAATTAGATGTCATCACTAATACACAGGTGATAATATTCCAGTTAATTGTTAAATTAGATGTCATCACTAATACACAGGGGATAATATTCCAGATAATTGTTAAATCAGATGTCATCACTAATACACAGGGACAATATTCCAGATAATTTTTAAATTAGATGTCATCACTAGTACACAGGTGATAATATTCCAGTTAATTGTTAAATTAGATGTCATCACTAATACACAGGGGATAATATTCCAGTTAATTGTTAAATTAGATGTCATCACTAATACACAGGGGATAATATTCCAGTTAATTGTTAAATTAGATGTCATCACTAATACACAGGGGATAATATTCCGGTTAATTGTTAAATTAGATGTCATCACTAATACACAGGGGATAATATTCCAGATAATTGTTAAATTAGATGTCATCACTAATACACAGGGACAATATTCCAGATAATTTTTAAATTAGATGTCATCACTAATACACAGGTGATAATATTCCAGTTAATTGTTAAATTAGATGTCATCACTAATACACAGGGGATAATATTCCAGTTAATTGTTAAATTCGATGTCATCACTAATACACAGGTGATAATATTCCAGTTAATTGTTAAATTAGATGTCATCACTAATACACAGGGGGTAATATTCCAGTTAATTGTTAAATTCGATGTCATCACAAAAACACAGGGGATAATATTCTCGTTAATTGTTAAATTAGATGTCATCACTAATACACAGGGTATAATATTCCAGTTAATTGTTCAATTAGATGTCATCACTAATACACAGGGGATAATATTCCAGTTAATTGTTAAATTAGATGTCATCACGAATACACAGGGGATAATATTCCAGTTAATTGTTAAATTAGATGTCATCACGAATACACAGGTGATAATATTCCAGTTAATTGTTAAATCTGATGTCATCACTAATACACAGGTGATAAGGTTCCAGTTAATTGTTAAATTAGATGTCATCACTAATACACAGGGTATAATATTCCAGTTAATTGTTCAATTAGATGTCATCACTAATACACAGGGGATAATATTCCAGTTAGTTGTTAAATTAGAAGTCATCACGAATACACAGGGGATAATATTCCAGTTAATTGTTAAATCTGATGTCATCACTAATACACAGGTGATAATGTTCCATTTAATGGTTACATTAGATGTCATCACGAATACACAGGGGATAATTTTCCAGTTAATTGTTAAATTAGATGTCATCACCAATACACAGGGAACAAAATTCTGGCTCATTGTTAAAAATAGATGTCGTCACGAATTCGCAGCGGAAAATATTCTGGTTCATTGTTTAATTAGATGTCATCACAAAAACACAGGGGATAATATTCCAGTTAATTGTTAAAGACTTTCCCCACATCATCACCCTCTATAAAAACAAAGGTGACCGCGGTGACTGCAACAACTACCGTGGAATCTCCCTGCTCAGCATAGTGGGGAAAGTCTTTGCTCGAGTCGCTCTGAACAGGCTCCAGAAGCTGGCCGAGCGCGTCTACCCTGAGGCACAGTGTGGCTTTCGTGCAGAGAGATCGACTATTGACATGCTGTTCTCCCTTCGTCAGATACAGGAGAAATGCCGTGAACAACAGATGCCCCTCTACATTGCTTTCATTGATCTCACCAAAGCCTTTGACCTCGTCAGCAGACGTGGTCTCTTCAGACTACTAGAAAAGATCGGATGTCCACCAAAGCTACTAAGTATCATCACCTCATTCCATGACAATATGAAAGGCACAATTCAACATGGTGGCTCCTCATCAGAGCCCTTTCCTATCCTGAGTGGTGTGAAACAGGGCTGTGTTCTCGCACCCACACTTTTTGGGATTTTCTTCTCCCTGCTGCTTTCACATGCGTTCAAATCCTCTGAAGAAGGAATTTTCCTCCACACAAGATCAGGGGGCAGGTTGTTCAACCTTGCCCGTCTAAGAGCGAAGTCCAAAGTACGGAAAGTCCTCATCAGAGAACTCCTCTTTGCTGACGATGCTGCTTTAACATCTCACACTGAAGAATGCCTGCAGAGTCTCATCGACAGGTTTGCGTCTGCCTGCAATGAATTTGGCCTAACCATCAGCCTCAAGAAAACGAACATCATGGGGCAGGATGTCAGAAATGCTCCATCCATCAATATTGGCGACCACGCTCTGGAAGTGGTTCAAGAGTTCACCTACCTAGGCTCAACTATCACCAGTAACCTGTCTCTAGATGCAGAAATCAACAAGCGCATGGGTAAGGCTTCCACTGCTATGTTCAGACTGGCCAAGAGAGTGTGGGAAAATGGCGCACTGACACGGAACACAAAAGTCCGAGTGTATCAGGCCTGTGTCCTCAGTACCTTGCTCTACGGCAGCGAGGCCTGGACAACGTATGCCAGCCAAGAGCGACGTCTCAATTCATTCCATCTTCGCTGCCTTCGGAGAATACTTGGCATCAGGTGGCAGGACTATATCTCCAACACAGAAGTCCTTGAAGCGGCCAACATCCCCAGCTTATACACACTACTGAGTCAGCGGCGCTTGAGATGGCTTGGCCATGTGAGCCGCATGGAAGATGGCAGGATCCCCAAAGACACATTGTACAGCGAGCTCGCCACTGGTATCAGACCCACCGGCCGTCCATGTCTCCGTTATAAAGACGTCTGCAAACGCGACATGAAATCGTGTGACATTGATCACAAGTCGTGGGAGTCAGTTGCCAGCATTCGCCAGAGCTGGCGGGCAGCCATAAAGACAGGGCTAAATTGTGGCGAGTCGAAGAGACTTAGTAGTTGGCAGGAAAAAAGACAGAGGCGCAAGGGGAGAGCCAACTGTGCAACAGCCCCAACAAACAAATTTCTCTGCAGCACCTGTGGAAGAGCCTGTCACTCCAGAATTGGCCTTTATAGCCACTCCAGGCGCTGCTTCACAAACCACTGACCACCTCCAGGCGCGTATCCATTGTCTCTCGAGATAAGGAGGCCCAAAAGAAAGAATTGTTAAATTAGATGTCATCACTAATACACAGGGGATAATATTCAAGTTAATTGTTAAATTAGATGTCATCACTAATACACAGGGGATAATATTCCAGTTAATTGTTAAATTAGATGTCATCACTAATATACAGGGGATAATATTCCAGTTAATTGTTAAATTAGATGTCATCACGAATCCACAGGGGATAATATTCCAGTTAATTCTTAAATTAGATGTCATCACTAATGCACCATGGATAATATTTCATTTGATTGTTAAATAAGATGTCATCACTAATACACAGGGATAATGTTCCAGTTAATTGTTAAATTAGATGTCATCAAAAATACACGGGGGATAATATTCCGATTAATTGTTAAATTAGATGTCATCACCAATACACAGGTGATAATATTCCGATTAATTGTTAAATTAGATGTCATCACAAATGCACAGGGAATAATATTCCAGTTATTTGTTAAATTAGATGTCATCACCAATACGCAGGGGATAATATTCCAGTTATTTGTAAAATTAGATGTCATCACTAAACACACAGGGTATAATATTCCAATTAATCCTTAAGTTAGATGTCATCACTAATACACAGGTGATAATATTCCAGTTAATTGTTAAAATAGATGTCTTTCCGAAATCACAGGGAATAATATTCTGGTTAATTGTTAAATTACATGTCATCACCAATACACAGGGGATAACATTCCAGTTAATTGTTAAATTAGATGTCATCACTAATACACAGGGGGTAATATTCCAGTTAATTGTTAAATTTGATGTCATCACTAACACACAGGGGATAATATTCCAGTTAATTGTTAAAATAGATGTCATCACTAATACACAGGGGATAATATTCCATTTAATGGTTACATGAGATGTCATCACGAGTACACAGGGGATAATTTTCCAGTTAATTGTTAAATTAGATGTCATCACCAATACACAGGGAACAAAATTCTGGCTCATTGTTAAAAACAGATGTCGTCACGAATTCGCAGCGGAAAATATTCTGGTTAATTGTTTAATTAGATGTCATCACCAATACACGGGGGTTAATATTCCAGTTAATTGTTAAATTCGATGTCATCACAAAAACACAGGGGATAATATTCTCGTTAATTGTTAAATTAGATGTCATCACTAATACACAGGGGATAATATTCCAGTTAATTGTTCAATTAGATGTCATCGCTAATACACAGGGGATAATATTCCAGTTAATTGTTAAATTAGATGTCATCACGAATACACAGGGGATAATATTCCAGTTAATTGTTAAATTAGATGTCATCACTAATACACAGGTGATAATGTTCCAGTTAGGGTTAGGGTTGATGTCATCACTAATACACAGGGGATAATATTCTAGTTAATTGTTAAATTAGATGTCATCACTAATACACAGGGGATAATATTCAAGTTGATTGTTAAATTAGATGTCATCACTAATACACAGGGGATAATATTCCAGTTAATTGTTAAATTAGATGTCATCACTAATACACAGGCGATAATATTCAAGTTAATTGTTAAATTAGATGTCATCACTAATACACAGGGATAATATTCCAGTTAATTGTTCAATTAGATGTCATCACTCATACACAGGGGATAATATTCTAGTTAATTGTTAAATTAGATACCATCGCTAATACACAGGGGATAATATTCCAGTTAATTGTTAAATTAGATGTCATCACTAATACACAGGTGATAATGTTCCAGCTAATTGTTAAATTAGATGTCATCACTAATACACAGGGGATAATATTCTAGTTAATTGTTAAATTAGATGTCATCACTAATACACAGGGGATAATATTTTAGTTAATTGTTAAATTAGATGCCATCGCTAATACACAGGGGATAATATTCCAGTTAATTGTTAAATTAGATGTCATCACTAATACACAGGTGATAATATTCCAGTTAATTGTTAAATTAGATGTCATCACTAATACACAGGGGATAATATTCAAGTTAATTGTTAAATTAGATGTCATCAATAATACACAGGGGATAATATTCCAGTTAATTGGTACATTAGATGTCATCACGAAGACACAGGGGATAATATTCCAGTTAATTGTTAAATTAGATGTCATCACTAATACACAGGTGATAATATTCCAGTTAATTGTTAAATTAGATGTCATCACTAATACACAGGGGATAATATTCCAGTTAATTTTTACATTAGATGTCATCACTAATCCACAGGGGATAATATTCCAGTTAATTCTTAAATTAGATGTCATCACTAATGCACCAGGGATAATATTCTATTTAATTGTTAAATAAGATGTCATCACTAATACACAGGGATAATGTTCCAGTTAATTGTTAAATTAGATGTCATCACAAATACACGGGGATAATATTCCGATTAATTGTTAACTAAGATGTCATCACTAATACACAGGGGATAATATTCCTGCTAATTGTTAAATTATATGTCATCACCAATACACAGGTAATAATATTCCGATTAATTGTTAAATTGCATGTCATCGCTAATGCACAGGGGATAATATTCCAGTTAATTGTCAAATTCGATGTCATCACTAATACACAGGGGATAATATTCCAGATAATTGTTAAATTAGATGTCATCATTAATACACAGGGGATAATATTCCAGATAATTGTTAAATTAGATGTCATCACTAATACACAGGTGATAATATTCCAGTTAATTGTTAAATTAGATGTCATCACTAACACACAGGTGATAATATTCCAGTTAATTGTTCAATTAGATGTCATCACTAATACACAGGGGATAATATTCCAGTTAATTGTTACATTAGATGTCATCACTAATACACAGGGGATAATATTCCAGTTAATTGTTAAATTAGATGTCATCACTAATACACAGGGGATAATATTCCAGTTAATTGTTCAATTAGATGTCATCACTAACACACGGGGATAATATTCCAGTTAATTGTTACATTAGATGTCATCACTAATACACAGGGAATAATATTCAAGTTAATTGTTAAATTAGATGTCATCACTAATACACAGGTGATAATATTCCAGATAATTGTTAAATTAGATGTCATCACTAATCCACAGGGGATAATATTCCAGTTAATTCTTAAATTAGATGTCATCACTAAAGCACCAGGGATAATATTCCATTTAATTGCTAAATAAGATGTCATCACTAATACACAGGGATAATGTTCCAGTTAATTGTTAAATTAGATGTCATCACAAATACACGGGGGATAATATTCCGATTAATTGTTAACTAAGATGTCATCACTAATACACAGGGTATAATGTTCCAGTTAATTGTTCAATTAGATGTCATCACTAATACACAGTTGATAATATTCCAGTTAATTGTTAAATTAGATGTCATCACTAATACACAGGTGATAATATTCCAGTCAATTGTTAAATTAGATGTCATCACTAATACACAGGGGATAATATTCCAGTTAATTGTTAAATTAGATGTCATCACTAATCCACAGGGGATAATATTCCAGTTAATTGTTAAATTAGATGTCATCACTAATACACAGGGGATAATATTCAAGTTAATTGTTAAATTAGATGTCATCACTAATACACAGGTGATAATATTCCAGTTAATTGTTCAATTAGATGTCATCACTAATACACAGGGGATAATATTCCAGTTAATTGTTAAATTAGATGTCATCACGAATACACAGGGGATAATATTCCAGTTAATTGTTAAATTAGATGTCATCACTAATCCACAGGGGATAATATTCCAGTTAATTCTTAAATTAGATGTCATCACTAATGCACCAGGGATAATATTCCATTTAATTGCTAAATAAGATGTCATCACTAATACACAGGGATAATGTTCCAGTTAATTGTTAAATTAGATGTCATCACTAATACACAGGGGATAATACTCCTGTTAAATGTTAAATTAGATGTCATCGCTAATGCACAGGGGATTATATTCCAGTTAATTGTTAAATTAGATGTCATCACCAATACACAGGGGATAATATTCCGATTAATTGTTAACGTAGATGTCATCACTAATGCACAGGGGATAATATTCTGGGTAATTGTTAAATTAGATGTCATTACCAATACGCAGGGGATAATATTAAAGTTATTTGTTAAATTAGATGTCATCACTAAACACACAGGGTATTATATTCTGGGTTAATGTTAAATTAGATGACATCACTCATGCACAGCAGATAATATTCCAGTTAATTGTTAAAATAAATGTCTTTCCGAAATCACAGGGAATAATATTCTGGTTAATTGTTAAATTATATGACATCACCAATACACAGGGGATAACATTCCAGTTAATTGTCAAATTAGATGTCATCACTAATTCACAGGGAATAATATTCCAGTTAATTGTTAAATTAGATGTCATCACTGATACACAGGGGATAATATTCCAGTTAATTGTTAAATTAGGTGTCATCACTAATACACAGGGGATAATATTCCAGTTAATTGTTCAATTAGAGATCATCACTAATACACAGGGGATAATATTCCAGTTAATTGTTAAATTATATGTTATCACCAATACACAGGGGATAACATTCCAGTTAATTGTCAAATTAGATGTCATCACTAATTCACAGGGAATAATATTCCAGTTAATTGTTAAATTAGATGTCAGCACTAATACACAGGGGATAATATTCCAGTTAATTGTTAAATTTGATGTCATCACCAACACCCAGGTGATATTATTCCAGTTAATTGTTAAATTCGATGTCATCACTAATACACGGGATAATATTCCAGTAAATTGTTAAATTAGATGTCATCACTAATACACAGGGGATAATATTCCAGTTAATTGTTGAATTAGATGTCATCACGAATACACAGGTGATAATATTCCAGTTAATTGTTAAATTAGATGTCATCACTAATCCACAGGGGATAATATTCCAGTTAATTCTTAAATTAGATGTCATCACTAATGCACCAGGGATAATATTCCATTTAATTGCTCAAGAAGATGTCATCACTAATACACAGGGATAATGTTCCAGTTAATTGTTAAATTAGATGTCATCACAAATACACGGGGGATAATATTCCGATTAATTGTTAACTAAGATGTCATCACTAATACACTGGGGATAATATTCCTGTTAATTGTTAAATTAGATGTCATCACCAATACACAGGTGATAACATTCCGATTAAATGTCAAATTAGATGTCATCGCTAATGCACAGGGGATAGCATTCCAGTTAATTGTTAAATTAGATATCATCACTAATACACAGGGGATAATATTCCTGTTAATTGTTAAATTAGATGTCATCACCAATACACAGGTGATAATATTCCGTTTAAATGTTAAATTAGATGTCATCACTAATGCGCAGGGGATAATATTCCAGTTATTAGTTAAATTAGATGTCATCACTAAACACACAGAGTATAATATTCTGGGTAACTATTAAATTAGCTGACATCACTCATGCACAGGGGATAATATTCCAGTTAATTGTTAAAATAGATGTCTTTCCGAAATCACAGGGAATAATGTTCTGGTTAATTGTTAAATTATATGTCATCACCAATACACAGGGGATAACATTCCAGTTAATTGTTAAATTAGATGTCATCACTAATTCACAGGTGATAATATTCCAGTTAATTGTTAAATTATATGTCATCACTAATACACAGGGGATAACATTCCAGTTAATTGTCAAATTAGATGTCATCACTAATTCACAGGGAATAATATTCCAGTTAATTGTTAAATTAGATGTCATCACTAATACACAGGGGATAATATTCCAGTTAATTGTTCAATTAGATATCATCACTAATACACAGGTGATAATATTCCAGTTAATTGTTAAATTAGATATCATCACTAATACACAGGTGATAATATTCCAGTTAATTGTTAAATTAGATGTCATCACTAATACACAGGTGATAATATTCCAGTTAATTGTTAAATTAGATATCATCACTAATACACAGGGGATAATGTTCCAGTTAATTGTTAAATTATATGTCATCACCAATACACAGGGGATAACATTCCAGTTAATTGTCAAATTAGATGTCATCACTAATTCACAGGGAATAATATTCCAGTTAATTGTTGAATTAGATGTCATCACTAATACACAGGGGATAATATTCCAGTTAATTGTTAAATTAGATGTCATCACAAATGCACAGGTGATAATATTTCAGTTAATTGTTAAATTCGATGTCATCACTAATACACGGGATAATATTCCAGTTAATTGTTAAAATAGATGTCTTTCCGAAATCACAGGGAATAATATTCTGGTTAATTGTTAAATTATATGTCATCACCAATACACAGGGGATAACATTCCAGTTAATTGTCAAATTAGATGTCATCACTAATTCACAGAGAATAATATTCCAGTTAATTGTTAAATTAGATGTCATCACTGATACACAGGGGATAATATTCCAGTTATTTGTTAAATTAGATGTCATCACTAATACACAGGGGATAATATTCCAGTTAATTGTTCCATTAGATATCATCACTAATACACAGGGGATAATATTCCAGTTAATTGTTAAATTATATGTCATCACCAATACACAGGGGATAACATTCCAGTTAATTGTCAAATTAGATGTCATCACTAATTCACAGGGAATAATATTCCAGTTAATTGTTGAATTAGATGTCATCACTAATACACAGGGGATAATATTCCAGTTAATTGTTAAATTAGATGTCATCACAAAAACACAGGTGATAATATTCCAGATAATTGTTAAATTCGATGTCATCACTAATGCACGGGATAATATTCCAGTTAATTGTTAAATTAGATGTCATCACATTCAGAGGAATGTATGATGGCATGAAGAGAGCTCTTGGGCCAACCATCAAGAAGATCACCCCCCTCAAATCTAAATCGGTTGACATAATCACTGACCAACGCAACCAGATGGACCGCTGGGTTGAGCACTACCTAGAACTGTACTCCAGGGAGAATGCTGTCACTGAGACTGCCCTCAATGCAGCCCAGCCTCTACCAGTCATGGATGAGCTGGACATACAGCCAACCAAATCGGAACTCAGTGATGCCATTGATTCCCTAGCCAGCGGAAAAGCCCCTGGGAAGGACAGCATTACCCCTGAAATAATCAAGAGTGCCAAGCCTGCTATACTCTCAGCACTACATGAACTGCTATGCCTGTGCTGGGACGAGGGAGCAGTACCCCAGGACATGCGCGATGCCAACATCATCACCCTCTATAAAAACAAAGGTGACCGCGGTGACTGCAACAACTACCGTGGAATCTCCCTGCTCAGCATAGTGGGGAAAGTCTTTGCTCGAGTCGCTCTGAACAGGCTCCAGAAGCTGGCCGAGCGCGTCTACCCTGAGGCACAGTGTGGCTTTCGTGCAGAGAGATCGACTATTGACATGCTGTTCTCCCTTCGTCAGATACAGGAGAAATGCCGTGAACAACAGATGCCCCTCTACATTGCTTTCATTGATCTCACCAAAGCCTTTGACCTCGTCAGCAGACGTGGTCTCTTCAGACTACTAGAAAAGATCGGATGTCCACCAAAGCTACTAAGTATCATCACCTCATTCCATGACAATATGAAAGGCACAATTCAACATGGTGGCTCCTCATCAGAGCCCTTTCCTATCCTGAGTGGTGTGAAACAGGGCTGTGTTCTCGCACCCACACTTTTTGGGATTTTCTTCTCCCTGCTGCTTTCACATGCGTTCAAATCCTATGAAGAAGGATTTTTCCTCCACACAAGATCAGGGGGCAGGTTGTTCAACCTTGCCCGTCTAAGAGCGAAGTCCAAAGTACGGAAAGTCCTCATCAGGGAACTCCTCTTTGCTGACGATGCTGCTTTAACATCTCACACTGAAGAATGCCTGCAGAGTCTCATCGACAGGTTTGCGTCTGCCTGCAATGAATTTGGCCTAACCATCAGCCTCAAGAAAACGAACATCATGGGGCAGGATGTCAGAAATGCTCCATCCATCAATATTGGCGACCACGCTCTGGAAGTGGTTCAAGAGTTCACCTACCTAGGCTCAACTATCACCAGTAACCTGTCTCTAGATGCAGAAATCAACAAGCGCATGGGTAAGGCTTCCACTGCTATGTCCAGACTGGCCAAGAGAGTGTGGGAAAATGGCGCACTGACACGGAACACAAAAGTCCGAGTGTATCAGGCCTGTGTCCTCAGTACCTTGCTCTACGGCAGCGAGGCCTGGACAACGTATGCCAGCCAAGAGCGACGTCTCAATTCATTCCATCTTCGCTGCCTTCGGAGAATACTTGGCATCAGGTGGCAGGACTATATCTCCAACACAGAAGTCCTTGAAGCGGCCAACATCCCCAGCTTATACACACTACTGAGTCAGCGGCGCTTGAGATGGCTTGGCCATGTGAGCCGCATGGAAGATGGCAGGATCCCCAAAGACACATTGTACAGCGAGCTCGCCACTGGTATCAGACCCACCGGCCGTTCATGTCTCCGTTATAAAGACGTCTGCAAACGCGACATGAAATCGTGTGACATTGATCACAAGTCGTGGGACTCAGTTGCCAGCATTCGCCAGAGCTGGCGGGCAGCCATAAAGACAGGGCTAAATTGTGGCGAGTCGAAGAGACTTAGTAGTTGGCAGGAAAAAAGACAGAGGCGCAAGGGGAGAGCCAACTGTGCAACAGCCCCAACAAACAAATTTCTCTGCAGCACCTGTGGAAGAGCCTGTCACTCCAGAATTGGCCTTTATAGCCACTCCAGGCGCTGCTTCACAAACCACTGACCACCTCCAGGCGCGTATCCATTGTCTCTCGAGATAAGGAGGCCCAAAGAACAGAACATCACTAATACACAGGGGGTAATATTCCAGTTAATTGTTAAATTAGATGTCATCACTAATACACAGGGGATAATATTCCATTTAATGGTTACATGAGATGTCATCACGAATACACAGGGGATAATTTTCCAGTTAATTGTTAAATTAGATGTCATCACCAATACACAGGGAACAAAATTCTGGCTCATTGTTAAAAATAGATGTCGTCACGAATTCGCCGCGGAAAATATTCTGGTTAATTGTTTAATTAGATGTCATCACCAATACACGGGGGTTAATATTCCAGTTAATTGTTCAATTAGATGTCATCACAAAAAAACAGGGGATAATATTCTAGTTAATTGTTAAATTAGATGTCATCACAAATACACAGCGGATAATATTCCAGTTAATTGTTAAATTAGATGTCATCACTAATACACAGGGGATAACATTCCAGTTAATTGTCAAATTAGATGTAATCACTAATTCACAGGGAATAATATTCCAGTTAATTGTTAAATTAGATGTCATCACTAATACACAGGGGATAATATTCCAGTTAATTGATAAATTCGATGTCATCACTAATACACGGGATAATATTCCAGTTAATTGTTAAATTAGATGTCATCACTAATACACAGGGGATAATATTCCAGTTAATTGTTAAATTAGATGTCATCACTAATACACGGGATAATATTCCAGTTAATAGTTAAATTAGATTTCATCACTAATACACAGGGGATAATATTCCAGTTAATTGTTAAATTAGATGTCATCACTAATACACAGGGGATAATATTCCAGTTAATTGTTAAATTAGATGTCATCACCAATACACAGGTGACAATATTCAAGTTAATTGTTAAATTAGATGTCATCACTAATCCACAGGGGATAATATTCCAGTTAATTCTTAAATTAGATGTCATCAATAATGCACCAGGGATAATATTCCATTTAATTGTAAAATAAGATGTCATCACCAATACACAGGTGATAATATTCAAGTTAATTGTTAAATTAGATGTCATCACTAATACACAGGGATAATGTTCCAGTTAATTGTTAAATTAGATGTCATCACTAATACACAGGGATAATATTCCAGTTAATTGTTAAATTAGATGTCATCACCAATACACAGGTGATAATATTCCGATTAAATGTTAAATTAGATGTCATCGCTAATGCACAGGGGATAATATTCCAGTTAATTGTTAAATTAGGTGTCATCACCAATACACAGGGGATAATATTCCGATTAATTGTTAACTTAGATGTCATCGCTAATGCACAGGGGATAGTATTCCAGTTAATAGTTAAATTAGATGTCATCACTAATACGCAGGGGATAATATTCCAGTTATTTGTTAAATTAGATGTCATCACTAAACACACAGGGTATAATATTCCAGTTATTTGTTAAATTAGATGTCATCACTAATACACAGGGGATAATATTCCAGTTAATTGCTCCATTAGATATCATCACTAATACACAGGGGATAATATTCCAGTTAATTGTTAAATTATATGTCATCACCAATACACAGGGGATAACATTCCAGTTAATTGTCAAATTAGATGTCATCACTAATTCACAGGGAATAATATTCCAGTTAATTGTTGAATTAGATGTCATCACTAATACACAGGGGATAATATTCCAGTTAATTGTTAAATTAGATGTCATCACAAAAACACAGGTGATAATATTCCAGTTAATTGTTAAATTCGATGTCATCACTAATGCACGGGATAATATTCCAGTTAATTGTTAAATTAGATGTCATCACGAATACACAGGGGATAATTTTCCAGTTAATTGTTCCATTAGATGTAATCACAAATACACAGGGAACAAAATTCTGGCTCATTGTTAAAAATAGATGTCGTCACGAATTCGCTGCGGAAAATATTCTGGTTAATTGTTTAATTAGATGTCATCACCAATACACGGGGGTTAATATTCCAGTTAATTGTTAAATTAGATGTCATCACAAAAACACAGGGGATAATATTCTAGTTAATTGTTAAATTAGATGTCATCACTAATACACAGCGGATAATATTCCAGTTAATTGTTAAATTTGATGTCATCACTAATACACAGGGGATAATATTCCAGTTAATTGTCAAATTAGATGTCATCACTAATACACTGGATAATATTCCAGTTAATTGTTAAATTAGATGTCATCACTAATACACAGGGGATAATATTCCAGTTAATTGTTAAATTAGATTTCATCACTAATACACAGGGGATAATATTCCAGTTAATTGTTAAATTAGATGTCATCACTAATACATAGGGGATAATATTCCAGTTAATTGTTAAATTAGATGTCATCACCAATACACAGGTGATAATATTCAAGTTAATTGTTAAATTAGATGTCATCACTAATCCACAGGGGATAATATTCCAGTTAATTCTTAAATTAGATGTCATCAATAATGCACCAGGGATAATATTCCATTTAATTGTTCAATAAGATGTCATCACTAATACACAGGGGATAATATTCAAGTTAATTGTTAAATTAGATGTCATCACTAATACACAGGGGATAATATTCCAGTTAATTGTTAAATTAGATGTCATCACGAATACACAGGTGATAATATTCCAGTTAATTGTTAAATTAGATGTCATCACAAATACACGGGGGATAATATTCCGATTAATTGTTAACTAAGATGTCATCACTAATACACAGGGGATAATATTAATGTTAATTGTTAAATTAGATGTCATCACCAATACACAGGTGATAATATTCCGATTAAATGTTAAATTAGATGTCATCGCTAATGCACAGGGGATAATATTCCAGTTAATTGTTAAATTAGATGTCATCACCAATACACAGGGAATAATATTCCGATTAATTGTTAACTTAGATGTCATCGCAAATGCACAGGGGATAATATTCTGGTTAATTGTTAAATTTGATGTCATCACTAATACACAGGGGATAATATTCCAGTTAATAGTTAAATTAGATGTCATTACCAATACGCAGTGGATAATATTCCAGTTATTTGTTAAATTTGATGTCATCACTAAACACACAGGGTATAATATTCTGGGTAACTGTTAAATTAGATGACATCAGTCATGCACAGGGGATAATATTCCAGTTAATTGTTAAAATAGATGTCTTTCCGAAAACACAGGGAATAATATTCTGGTTCATAGTTAAATTATATGTCATCACCAATACACAGGGGATAACATTCCAGTTAATTGTCAAATTAGATGTCATCACTAATTCACAGGGAATAATGTTCCAGTTAATTGTTAAACTAGATGTCATCACTGATACACAGGGGATAATATTCCAGTTAATTGTTAAATTAGATGTCATCACTAATACACAGGGGATAATATTCCAGTTAATTGTTCAATTAGATATCATCACTAATAAACAGGGGATAATATTCCAGTTAATTGTTAAATTATATGTCATCACCAATACACAGGGGATAACATTCCAGTTAATTGTCAAATTAGATGTCATCACTAATTCAAAGGGAATAATATTTCAGTTAATTGTTAAATTAGATGCCATCACTAATACACAGGGGATAATATTCCAGTTAATTGTTAAATTTGATGTCATCACCAGCACCCAGGTGATAATATTCCAGTTAATTGTTAAATTCGATGTCATCACTAATACACGGGATAATATTCCTGTTAATTGTTCAATTAGATGTCATCACTAATACACAGGGGGTAATATTCCAGTTAATTGTGAAATTAGATGTCATCACTAACACACAGGGAATAATATTCCAGTTAATTGTGAAATTAGATGTCATCACTAACACACAGGGAATAATATTCCAGTTAATTGTTCAATTAGATGTCATCACTAATACACAGGGGGTAATATTCCAGTTAATTGTGAAATTAGATGTCATCACTAATACACAGCGAATAATATTCCAGTTAATTGTTCAATTAGATGTCATCACTAAGACACAGGGGATAATATTCCAGTTAATTGTTAAATTAGATGTCATCACTAATACACAGGTGATAATATTCCAGTTAATTGTTAAATTAGATGTCATCACTCATACACAGGTGATAATATTCCAGTTAATTGTTAAATTAGATGTCATCACTAATACACAGGGGATAATATGCCAGTTAATTGTTAAATTAGATGTCATCACCAATACACAGGGGATAATATTCCAGTTAATTGTTCAATTAGATGTCATCACTCATACATCGGGGATAATATTCTAGTTAAGTGTTAAATTAGATGTCATCACGAATACACAGGGTATAATATTCCAGTTAATTGTTAAATTAGATGTCATCACTCATACATAGGGGATAATATTCGAGTTAATTGTTAAATTAGATGTTATCACTACTACACAGGGGATAATATTCCAGTTAATTGTTAAATTAGATGTCATCACTCATACACAGGGGATAATATTCCAGTTAATTGTTAAATTAGATGTCATCACTAATACACAGGGGATAATATTCCAGTTAATTGTTAAATTAGATGTCATCACTAATACACAGGTGATAATATTCCAGTTAATTGTTAAATTAGATGTCATCACTAATACACAGGGGATAATATTCCAGTTAATTGTTAAATTAGATGTCATCACTAATACACAGGGGATAATATTCCAGTTAATTGTTAAATTAGATATCATCACTAATACACAGGTGATAATATTCCAGTTAATTGTTAAATTAGATGTCATCACCAATACACAGGTGATAATATTCTAGTTAATTGTTATATTAGATGTCATCACTAATACACAAGGGATAATATTCTAGTTAATTGTTAAATTAGATGTCATCACTAATACACAGGGGAGAATATTCCAGTTAATTGTTGTATTAGATGTCATCACTAATACACAAGGGATAATATTCTAGTTAATTGTTAAATTAGATGTCATCACTAATACACATGGGATAATGTTCCAGTTAATTGTTAAATTAGATGTCATCACTAATACACATGGGATAATATTCCAGTTAATTGTTAAATTAGATGTCATCACTAATACACAGGTGATAATATTCCAGTTAATTGTTAAATTAGATATCATCACTTATACACAGGGGATAATATTCCAGTTAATGGTTCAATTAGATGTTATCATTCATACACAGGGGATAATATTCCAGTTAATTGTTAAATTAGATGTCATCACTAATACACAGGTGATAATATTCCAGTTAATTGTTAAATTAGATGTCATCACTAATAAACGGGGGATAATATTCCAGTTAATTGTTAAATTAGATGTCATCACAAATACACGGGGGATAATATTCTGATTAATTGTTAACTAAGATGTCATCACTAATACACAGGGGGTATTATTCCTGTTAATTGTTAAATTAGATGTCATCACCAATACACAGGTGATAATATTCCGATTAAATGTTAAATTAGATGTCATCGCTAATGCACAGGGGATAATATTCTGATTAATTGTTAAATTTGATGTCATCACTAATACACAGGTGATAATATTCCAGTTATTTGTTAAATTAGATGTCATCACAAAACAGCCAGGATATAATATTCTCGGTAACTGTTAAATTAGATGACATCACTCATGCACAGGGGATAATATTCCAGTTAATTGTTAAATTGTATGTCATCACCAATACACAGGGGATAACATTCCAGTTAATTGTCAAATTATTTGTCATCACTAATTCACAGGGAATAATATTCCAGTTAATTGTTAAATTAGATGTCATCAATAATACACAGGGGATAATATTCCAGTTAATTGTTAAATTAGATATCATCACTAATACACAGGGGATAATATTCCAGTTAATTGTTAAATTAGATGTCATCAGTAATACACAGGGGATAATATTCCAGTTAATTGTTAAATTATATGTCATCACCAATGCACAGGGGATAATATTCCAGTTAATTGTTAAATTAGATATCATCACTAATACACAGGGGATAATATTCCAGTTGATTGTCAAATTAGATGTCATCACTAATTCACAGGGAATAATATTCCAGTTAATTGTTAAATTAGAGGTCATCAGTAATGCACAGGGGATAATATTCCAGTTAATTGTTAAATTCGATGTCATCACTCATACACGGGATAATATTCCAGTTAATTGTTAAATTAGATGTCATCACTAATACACAGGGGGTAATATTCCAGTTAATTGTTAAATTAGATGTAATCACAAACACACAGGGGATAATATTCCAGTTAATTGTTAAATTAGATGTCATCACTAATACACAGGGGATAATATTCCATTTAATGGTTACATGAGATGTCATCACGAATACACAGGGGATAATTTTCCAGTTAATTATTAAATTAGATGTCATCACCAATACACAGGGAACAAAATTCTGGCTCATTGTTAAAAATAGATGTCGTCACGAATTCGCCGCGGAAAATATTCCGGTTAATTGTTTAATTAGATGTCATCAAATATACACGGGTGTTAATATTCCAGTTAATTGTTAAATTAGATGTCATCACAAAAACACAGGGGATAATATTCTAGTTAATTGTTAAATTAGATGTCATCACCATTACACAGCGGATAATATTCCAGTTAATTGTTCAATTAGATGTCATCACTAATACACAGGGGATAATATTCCAGTTAATTGTTAAATTAGATGTCATCACTAATACACAGGTGATAATATTCCAGTTAATTGTTAAATCAGATGTCATCACTAATACACAGGTGATAATATTCCAGTTAATTGTTAAATTAGATGTCATCACTAATACACCGGGGATAATATTCCAGTTAATTGTTCAATTAGATGTCATCACTCATACACAGGGGATAATATTCTAGTTAATTGTTAAATTAGATGTCATCACTAATACGCAGGTGATAATATTCCAGTTAATTGTTAAATTAGATGTCATCACTAATACACAGGGGATAATATTCCAGTTAATTGTTAAATTAGATGTCATCACTAATGCACAGGTGATAATATTCCAGTTAATTGTTAAATTACATGTCATCACTAATACACAGGGGATAATATTCCAATTAATTGTTAAATTAGATATCATCACTAATACACAGGTGATAATATTCCAGTTAATTGTTAAATTAGATGTCATCACTAATACACAGGTGATAATATTCCAGTTAATTGTTAAATTAGATGTCATCACTAATACACAGGTGATAATATTCCAGTTAATTGTTAAATTAGATGTCATCACTAATACACAGGTGATAATATTCCAGTTAATTGTTAAATTACATGTCATCACTAATACACAGGGGATAATATTCCAGTTAATTGTTAAATTAGATGTCATCACTAATACACAGGGGATAATATTCCAGCTGATTGTTAAATTAGATGTCATCACTAATACACAGGGGATAATATTCCAATTAATTGTTAAATTAGATGTCATCACTAATACACAGGTGATAATATTCCAGTTAATTGTTAAATTAGATGTCATCACTAATCCACAGGGGATAATATTCCAGTTAATTCTTAAATTAGATGTCATCACTAATAAACAGGGGATAATATTCCAGTTAATTGTTAAATTAGATGTCATCACTAATACACAGGGGATAATATTCCAGTTAATTGTTAAATTAGATGTCATCACTAATGCACAGGGGATAATATTCCAGTTCATTGTTAAATTAGATGTCATTACTAATACACAGGGGATAATATTCCAGTTAATTGGTAAGTTAGATGTCATCACTAATACACGGGTGATAATATTCCAGTTAATTGTTAAATTAGATGTCATCACTAAGACACAGGGGATAATATTCTATTTAATTGTTAAAGTAGATGTCATCACTAATCCACAGGGTATAATATTCCATTTAATTCTTAAATTAGATGTCATCACTAATACACAGGTGATAATATTCCAGTTAATTGTTAAATTAGATGTAATCACAAATACACAGGGGGTAATATTCCAGTTAATTATTAAATTAGATGTCATCACTAATACACAGGGGATAATATTCCAGTTAATTGTTAAATTAGATGTCATCACTAATACACAGGGGATAATATTCCAGTTAATTGTTAAATTAGATATCATCACAAATACACGGGGGATAATATTCTGATTAATTGTTAACTAAGATGTCATCACTAATACACAGGGGATATTATTCCTGTTAATTGTTAAATTATATGTCATCACCAATGCACAGGGGATAACATTCCAGTTAATTGTCAAATTAGATGTCATCACTAATTCACAGGGAATAATATTCCTGTTAATTGATAAATTAGATGTCATCAGTAATACACAGGGGATAACATTCCAGTTAATTGTTAAATTTGATGTCATCACTCATACACGGGATAATATTCCAGTTAATTGTTAAATTAGATATCATCACTAATACACAGGGGATAATATTCCAGTTAATTGTTAAATTAGATGTCATCACTAATACACAGGGGGTACTATTCCAGTTAATTGTTAAATTAGATGTCATCACTAATACACAGGGGGTAATATTCCAGTTAATTGTTAAATTAGATGTCATCACTAACACACAGGGGATAATATTCCATTTAATGGTTACATGAGATGTCATCACGAATACACAGGGGATAATTTTCCAGTTAATTATTAAATTAGATGTCATCACCAATACACAGGGAACAAAATTCTGGCTCATTGTTAAAAATAGATGTCGTCACGAATTCGCCGCGGAAAATATTCCGTTTAATTGTTTAATTAGATGTCATCAAAAATACACGGGTGTTAATATTCCAGTTAATTGTTAAATTAGATGTCATCACTAATACACAGGGGATAATATTCTAGTTAACTGTTAAATTAGATGTCATCACCATTACACTGCGCATAATATTCCAGTTAATTGTTCAATTAGATGTCATCACTAATACACAGGGGATCATATTCCAGTTAATTGTTAAATTAGATGTCATCACTAATACACAGGTGATAATATTCCAGTTAATTGTTAAATCAGATGTCATCACTAATACACAGGTGATAATATTCCAGTTAATTGTTAAATTAGATGTCATCACTAATACACAGGGGATTATATTCCAGTTAATTGTTAAATTAGATGTCATCACTAATACACAGGGGATAATATTCTAGTTAATTGTTAAATTAGATGTCATCACTAATACACAGGGGATAATATTCCAGTTAATTGTTCAATTAGATGTCATCACTCATACACAGGGGATAATATTCTAGTTAATTGTTAAATTAGATGTCATCACTAACACACAGGTGATAATATTCCAGTTAATTGTTAAATTAGATGTCATCACTAATACACAGGGGATAATATTCCAGTTAATTGTTAAATTAGATGTCATCACTAATGCACAGGGGATAATATTCCAGTTAATTGTTAAATTAGATGTCATCACGAATACACAGGTGATAATATTCCAGTTAATTGTTAAATTACATGTCATCACTAATACACAGGGGATAATATTCCAATTAATTGTTAAATTAGATATCATCACTAATACACAGGTGATAATATTCCAGTTAATTGTTAAATTAGATGTCATCACTAATACACAGGTGATAATATTCCAGTTAATTGTTAAATTAGATGTCATCACTAATACACAGGTGATAATAATCCAGTTAATTGTTAAATTAGATGTCAGAAAATACACAGGTGATAATATTCCAGTTAATTGTTAAATTACATGTCATCACTAATACACAGGGGATAATATTCCAGTTAATTGTTAAATTAGATGTCATCACTAATACACAGGTGATAATATTCCAGCTAATTGTTAAATTAGATGTCATCACTAATACACAGGTGATAATATTCCAGTTAATTGTTAAATTAGATGTCATCACTAATACACAGGTGATAATATTCCAGTTAATTGTTAAATTAGATGTAATCACTAATACACAGGTGATAATATTCCAGTTAATTGTTAAATTAGATGTCATCACTAATACACAGGTGATAATATTCCAGTTAATTGTCAAATTAGATGTCATCACTAATACACAGGGGATAATATTCCAGTTCATTGTTAAATTAGATGTCATTACTAATACACAGGGGATAATATTCCAGTTAATTGTTAAATTAGATGTCATTACTAATACACAGGGGATAATATTCCAGTTAATTGTTAAATTAGATGTCATCACTAATACACAGGGGATAATATTCCAGTTAATTGTTAAATTAGATGTCATCACTAAGACACAGGGGATAATATTCTATTTAATTGTTAAATTAGATGTCATCACTAATCCACAGGGGATAATATTCCATTTAATTCTTAAATTAGATGTCATCACTAATACACAGGTGATAATATTCCAGTTAATTGTTAAATTAGATGTCATCACAAATACACAGGGGGTAATATTCCAGTTAATTATTAAATTAGATGTCATCACTAATACACAGGGGATAATATTCCAGTTAATTGTTCAATTAGATGTCATCACTAATACACAGGGGATAATATTCCAGTTAATTGTTAAATTAGATGTCATCACTAATACACAGGGGATAATATTCCAGATAATTGTTAAATTAGATGTCATCACTAATACACAGGTGATAATATTCCAGTTAATTGTTAAATTAGATGTCATCACTAATACACAGGTGATAATATTCCAGTTAATTGTTAAATTAGATATCATCACTAATACACAGGGGATAATATTCCAGTTAATTGTTAAATTAGATGTCATCACTAATACACAGGTGATAATATTCCAGTTAATTGTTAAATTCGATGTCATCACTAATACACAGGGGATAATATTCCATTTAATTGTTAAATTAGATGTCATCACGAATACACAGGGGATAATATTCCAGTTATTTGTTCAATTAGATGTCATCACAAATACACAGGGGATAATATTCCAGATAATTGTTAAATTAGATGTCATCACTAATACACAGGGGATAATATTCCAGTTAATTGTTAAATTAGATATCATCACTAATACACAGGTGATAATATTCCAGTTAATTGTTAAATTCGATGTCATCACTAATACACAGGGGATAATATTCCATTTAATTGTTAAATTAGATGTCATCACGAATACACAGGGGATAATATTCCAGTTATTTGTTCAATTAGATGTCATCACAAATACACAGGGGATAATATTCCAGATAATTGTTAAATTAGATGTCATCACTAATACACAGGGGATAATATTCCAGTTAATTGTTAAATTAGATGTCATCACTAATACACAGGGGATAATATTCCAGTTAATTGTTCAATTAGATGTCATCACTAATACACAGGGGATAATATTCCAGTTAATTGTTAAATTAGATGTCATCACTAATACACAGGGGATAATATTCCAGATAATTGTTAAATTAGATGTCATCACTAATACACAGGTGATAATATTCCAGTTAATTGTTAAATTAGATGTCATCACTAATACACAGGTGATAATATTCCAGTTAATTGTTAAATTCGATGTCATCACTAATACACAGGGGATAATATTCCATTTAATTGTTAAATTAGATGTCATCACGAATACACAGGGGATAATATTCCAGTTATTTGTTCAATTAGATGTCATCACAAATACACAGGGGATAATATTCCAGATAATTGTTAAATTAGATGTCATCACTAATACACAGGGGATAATATTCCAGTTAATTGTTAAATTAGATGTCATCACTAATACACAGGTGATAATATTCCAGTTAATTGTTAAATTAGATGTCATCACTAATACACAGGTGATAATATTCCAGTTAATTGTTAAATTCGATGTCATCACTAATACACAGGGGATAATATTCCATTTAATTGTTAAATTAGATGTCATCACGAATACACAGGGGATAATATTCCAGTTATTTGTTCAATTAGATGTCATCACAAATACACAGGGGATAATATTCCAGATAATTGTTAAATTAGATGTCATCACTAATACACAGGGGATAATATTCCAGTTAATTGTTAAATTAGATGTCATCACTAATACACAGGTGATAATATTCCAGATAATTGTTAAATTAGATGTCATCACTAATACACAGGTGATAATATTCCAGTTAATTGTTAAATTAGATGTCATCACTAATACACAGGTGATAATATTCCAGTTAATTGTTAAATTCGATGTCATCACTAATACACAGGGGATAATATTCCATTTAATTGTTAAATTAGATGTCATCACGAATACACAGGGGATAATATTCCAGTTATTTGTTCAATTAGATGTCATCACAAATACACAGGGGATAATATTCCAGATAATTGTTAAATTAGATGTCATCACTAATACACAGGGGATAATATTCCAGTTAATTGTTAAATTAGATGTCATCACTAATACACAGGTGATAATATTCCAGTCAATTGTTAAATTAGATGTCATCACTAATGCACAGGTGATAATATTCCAGTTAATTGTTAAATGACATGTCATCACTAATACACAGGGGATAATATTCCAGTTAATTGTTAAATTAGATATCATCACTAATGCACAGGTGATAATATTCCAGTTAATTGTTAAATGACATGTCATCACTAATACACAGGGGATAATATTCTAGTTAATTGTTAAATTAGATGTCATCACTAATACACAGGGGATAATATTCCTGTTCATTGATCAATTAGATGTCATCACTCATACACAGGGGATAATATTCTAGTTAATTGTCAAATTAGATGTCATCACTAATACACAGGGGATAATATTCCAGTTAATTGTTAAATTAGATTCATCACTAATACACAGGTGATAATATTCCGGTTAATTGTTAAATTTGATGTCATCACGAATTCTTTTTTCTTCTTTTGGGCCTCCTTATCTCGAGAGACAATGGATACGCGCCTGGAGGTGGTCAGTTGTTTGTGAAGCAGCGCCTGGAGTGGCTATAAAGGCCAATTCTGGAGTGACAGGCTCTTCCACAGGTGCTGCAGAGAAATTTGTTTGTTGGGGCTGTTGCACAGTTGGCTCTCCCCTTGCGCCTCTGTCTTTTTTCCTGCCAACTACTAAGTCTCTTCGACTCGCCACAATTTAGCCCTGTCTTTATGGCTGCCCGCCAGCTCTGGCGAATGCTGGCAACTGACTCCCACGACTTGTGATCAATGTCACACGATTTCATGTCGCGTTTGCAGACGTCTTTATAACGGAGACATGGACGGCCGGTGGGTCTGATACCAGTGGCGAGCTCGATGTACAATGTGTCTTTGGGGATCCTGCCATCTTCCATGCGGCTCACATGGCCAAGCCATCTCAAGCGCCGCTGACTCAGTAGTGTGTATAAGCTGGGGGTGTTGGCCGCTTCAAGGACTTCTGTGTTGGAGATATAGTCCTGCCACCTGATGCCAAGTATTCTCCGAAGGCAGCGAAGATGGAATGAATTGAGACGTCGCTCTTGGCTGGCATACGTTGTCCAGGCCTCGCTGCCGTAGAGCAAGGTACTGAGGACACAGGCCTGATACACTCGGACTTTTGTGTTCCGTGTCAGTGCGCCATTTTCCCACACTCTCTTGGCCAGTCTGGACATAGCAGTGGAAGCCTTACCCATGCGCTTGTTGATTTCTGCATCTAGAGACAGGTTACTGGTGATAGTTGAGCCTAGGTAGGTGAACTCTTGAACCACTTCCAGAGCATGGTCGCCAATATTGATGGATGGAGCATTTCTGACATCCTGCCCCATGATGTTCGTTTTCTTGAGGCTGATGGTTAGGCCAAATTCATTGCAGGCAGACGCAAACCTGTCGATGAGACTCTGCAGGCATTCTTCAGTGTGAGATGTTAAAGCAGCATCGTCAGCAAAGAGGAGTTCCCTGATGAGGACTTTCCGTACTTTGGACTTCGCTCTTAGACGGGCAAGGTTGAACAACCTGCCCCCTGATCTTGTGTGGAGGAAAAATCCTTCTTCATAGGATTTGAACGCATGTGAAAGCAGCAGGGAGAAGAAAATCCCAAAAAGTGTGGGTGCGAGAACACAGCCCTGTTTCACACCACTCAGGATAGGAAAGGGCTCTGATGAGGAGCCACCATGTTGAATTGTGCCTTTCATATTGTCATGGAATGAGGTGATGATACTTAGTAGCTTTGGTGGACATCCGATCTTTTCTAGTAGTCTGAAGAGACCACGTCTGCTGACGAGGTCAAAGGCTTTGGTGAGATCAATGAAAGCAATGTAGAGGGGCATCTGTTGTTCACGGCATTTCTCCTGTATCTGACGAAGGGAGAACAGCATGTCAATAGTCGATCTCTCTGCACGAAAGCCACACTGTGCCTCAGGGTAGACGCGCTCGGCCAGCTTCTGGAGCCTGTTCAGAGCGACTCGAGCAAAGACTTTCCCCACTATGCTGAGCAGGGAGATTCCACGGTAGTTGTTGCAGTCACCGCGGTCACCTTTGTTTTTATAGAGGGTGATGATATTGGCATCGCGCATGTCCTGGGGTACTGCTCCCTCGTCCCAGCACAGGCATAGCAGTTCATGTAGTGCTGAGAGTATAGCAGGCTTGGCACTCTTGATTATTTCAGGGGTAATGCTGTCCTTCCCAGGGGCTTTTCCGCTGGCTAGGGAATCAATGGCATCACTGAGTTCCGATTTGGTTGGCTGTATGTCCAGCTCATCCATGACTGGTAGAGGCTGGGCTGCATTGAGGGCAGTCTCAGTGACAGCATTCTCCCTGGAGTACAGTTCTAGGTAGTGCTCAACCCAGCGGTCCATCTGTTTGCGTTGGTCAGTGATTATGTCCCCCGATTTAGATTTGAGGGGGGTGATCTTCTTGATGGTTGGCCCAAGAGCTCTCTTCATGCCATCATACATTCCTCTGATGTTTCCGGTGTCTGAGGCCAGCTGAATATGACTGCATAGGTGTTGCCAGTAGTCGTTTGCTCAACGCCTAGCTGTTCTTTGTGCAGTACTTCTGGCTGCTTTAAGTGCTGCGGATGTTAAATCGCTGGGGGCTTTCTTGTAGTTCAAAAGTGCAATGCGCTTAGCGGCTATGACAGGTTCCAGCTCTTCATTATGAGATTGAAACCAGTCTGCATTTCTCTTCGCATTTTTGCCGTAGGTGGTCAAAGCTGACTCATAGATGGCGTCTCTGATGTGGGCCCACTTGGTCTCAGCATCCCCTGTGGGAGTGTTTTGAAGGGCTGTTACAAGTGAATTTAGAAATTTTTGTAACAGCTGTGGGTGAGAAATTCTGCTCGTGTTGATGCGTGGGTGGCCTTTCTGCTTGGAATGATGCAACTTCTTTGGTCTGAGTCTAACCTTGCTGCACACCAGGGAGTGGTCGGTGTCGCAGTCCGCACTGTGGAAGCTGCGTGTGATTTGAACACTGTTTAAGGCGGCTCGCCTTGTGACAATGAGGTCTAGCTGGTGCCAACGACGTGATCTTGGGTGCCTCCATGAAACCTGGTGACAGGGTTTAGTGTGAAAGAACGAGTTGGTGATGCAGAGGTTATGATAGGTACACAACTCAATCAGTCTCTGCCCGTTCTCATTCATCCTTCCAACGCCATAGCGCCCAAGGCAGGAGGGCCATGAGTCATGGTCGGCCCCAACCCTGGCATTAAAGTCCCCCAGCAGGAATAGGTGTTCGGTGTTGGGGATGCTGCTAATGATGTTATGGAGTTGTTCATCGAACTGGTCTTTAGCTTCAGGTGCGGAGCAGAGTGTTGGAGCATAGATGCTGAGTAGGTGTACTGGACCAGAGGTGGTGAGCAGTCGGATGGACAGTATGCGTTCCGAGCCATTTGAGGGAGGCTCTATCATGCTGAGCAAGGAGTTTCTGATGGCGAAGCCCACTCCATGCTGTCTTGGTTCTTCAGGATCCCTGCCCTGCCAGAAGAAGGTGTAGTCTTGCTCTGCTAGAGAGCCACTCGCGGGGAGGCGAGTCTCCTGAAGTGCTGCAATGTCCACATTGAATCTACTGAGCTCGTTGTTAATGATGGCGGTCTTCCGAGAATCGTTGATTTGTGTAAGGTCTTCCGACAGGCCAGGACACATAGTTCTGACGTTCCAGCTTGCAAAGCGAAGGGCTGGTACCTTCTTTCCTTTTTTCATGTTGTTTGGTGCGGTGTATCAGTCCACCTTTCGGGCAATGACCCTGAGCTCCAAGCACCCATTGAAGCAGGCAGACTGTGGCGGGACAGAACCTTATTGACCGGGGGCTGCCCGGTTTGAGGCGGGCGGTAGCTGTCCAGAGAGGTGCAATGACCTCTCCCACCGACAAAGGCAACCCGTGGCGCCCAGTTTCTACGCCAATTTATCTGGACTTATAACCCGTAACTGCTGCCTTCCGTGTTGTTTCAGTCGCTGTGAGGCAACTATGGAGTGACCTCTCCATGGCGCATGCCTGGGCAAATATATGGAGGATGAGAGTTGCCCAGTCGTCAAAACCCCCCTCTCGGCCTTTCTGGTGGGGTCCAAAGGAGTGCAGGACACGACGGTTGGCACCAGTATGGCTGCAGGAACTGCCGGAAACATGCCAAAGGTGACACATGACCGCCTACGGGGTTCTGCTCCGGATTTTCTGTTAGGGTTTACTCCCTTAGCCTTGGTCTCTCCCGAGACGCCCACAAGGCAGTGGGGTTGTTGGGGCCCCTACACAGGTGTAGGATGGTGCCGGTGGGAGGAGGGGATGCAAGGGGGAGGGGTAGAGGGAGGGGGTGGGGGGGGTTGCAGGGGAAGGGGGTGCGGGGTGAAGATGGTGCGAGGGGGGGCGGGCTGGGACGGGGTTGTGAGGGGGTGAGCTGAGAGGGTGAAGCAGGGAAGGGGACGGGGGTGGGGGATTGTGGAAGGGGGGTAGAGGGGGGGAGGGGGGTGGAATCTGGTGCAGGTAATAAGCCATTTCCTCAGTGCCCACCATCGACGTCCGGAAAGCTCATCCACGTCCTTCGGGAGGTGAAGCATCATTTGGCAGACTTAGAGGTGATTACATTTGCAAAGGGTTTTTTTTTTCAGTGGTTTAAATAAAGGCATGCAGCATTGCCGACAGTGCGCTGCAGATGCTCTCCGAGCCATCTCCCGCGGGCGCTTTGAAGTTGCGGCCGGGGGGTGCCGTTCGTGGATTTTTTGGGTGTTCGGGGCACCTTTTCACAGGACTTCTCTCGGGTCCCGCAGCTCCTTCTTCACCTCAATGAACTTACCGCATGCCGTGGCTGCAGACACTCTGGACTGTGAAGACAGCAGGATCGGAGATTGAAGTATCGGCAGCTGTGCTCGTCAGTTTCATCCGGATCAATTTCATTGAGAAAACAAAGAGCAGGTGTGGCTTGGGAAGGGCAGTGGGCCCAGGTAACATACACTAAACTAACTGTTAACTTTTAGATAGGGCTAAAATGAACTGATTTAAAGAGCCAGGGGAATTTAAACAGTTTAAGAGGGCAGATTGGGGGAGAAAACGTTAGGGATGGGAGCAGATGGCCATGGATAGAGTTGAACAGCAAGGGAGCTTCCTAGGGAGCTTCCAGCCCAGGAGCCATCTTGAACATGCACTCTAATTCACCTCCTTCTCTGTTGTTTCTTTCTCAATCCTTACATCTCACGAATTAAGGAGATACACTGTTCATCCCATCATTCACCAAGGTCCCGGATGCCCACTTGTCCTTGCCATGCCATTATCAATTTACACTTCCAGCTGCTTCCAGGGTAAAATATTTAAGTTGAAGAGAGTGGGAAAAGGTGTAACTGAAGGAGCATGCTTCACTAATCACTAATACACAGGGGATAATATTCCAGTTAATTGTTAAATTAGATGTCATCACTAATGCACAGGGGATAATATTCCAGTTAATTGTTAAATTAGATGTCTTCACGAATACACAGGTGATAATATTCCAGTGAATTGTTAAATTACATGTCATCACTAATGCACAGGGGATAATATTCCAATTAATTGTTAAATTAGATATCATCACTAATACACAGGTGATAATATTCCAGTTAATTGTTAAATTAGATGTCATCACTAATACACAGGTGATAATATTCCAGTTAATTGTTAAATTAGATGTCATCACTAATACACAGGTGATAATATTCCAGTTAATTGTTAAATTACATGTCATCACTAATACACAGGGGATAATATTCCAGTTAATTGTTAAATTAGATGTCATCACTAATACACAGGTGATAATATTCCAGCTAATTGTTAAATTAGATGCCATCACTAATACACAGGTGATAATATTCCAGTTAATTGTTAAATTAGATGTCATCACTAATACACAGGGGTTAATATTCCAGTTAATTGTTAAATTAGATATCATCACTAATACACAGGTGATAATATTCCAGTTAATTGTTAAATTAGATGTCATCACTAATACACAGGTGATAATATTCCAGTTAATTGTTAAATTAGATGTCATCACTAATACACAGGTGATAATATTCCAGTTAATTGTTAAATTAGATGTCATCACTAATACACAGGTGATAATATTCCAGTTAATTGTTAAATTAGATGTCATCACTAATACACAGGTGATAATATTCCAGTTAATTGTTAAATTAGATGTCATCACTAATACACAGGTGATAATATTCCAGTTAATTGTTAAATTAGATGTCATCACTAATCCACAGGGGATAATATTCCAGTTAATTCTTAAATTAGATGTCATCACTAATAAACAGGGGATAATATTCCAGTTAATTGTTAAATTAGATGTCATCACTAATGCACAGGGTATAATATTCCAGTTAATTGTTAAATTAGATGTCATCACTAATACACAGGTGATAATATTCCAGTTAATTGTTAAATTAGATGTCATCACTAATACACAGGTGATAATATTCCAGTTAATTGTTAAATTAGATGTCATCACTAATACACAGGTGATAATATTCCAGTTAATTGTTAAATTAGATGTCATCACTAATCCACAGGGGATAATATTCCAGTTAATTCTTAAATTAGATGTCATCACTAATAAACAGGGGATAATATTCCAGTTAATTGTTAAATTAGATGTCATCACTAATGCACAGGGGATAATATTCCAGTTAATTCTTAAATTAGATGTCATCACTAATAAACAGGGGATAATATTCCAGTTAATTGTTAAATTAGATGTCATCGCTAATGCACAGGGGATAATATTCCAGTTAATTGTTAAATTAGATATCATCACTAATACACAGGGGATAATATTCCAGTTAATTGTTAAATTAGATGTCATCACTAATGCACAGGGGATAATATTCCAGTTAATTGTTAAATTAGATGTCATCACGAATACACAGGTGATAATATTCCAGTTAATTGTTAAATTAGATGTCATCACTAATCCACAGGGGATAATATTCCAGTTAATTCTTAAATTAGATGTCATCACTGATGCACAAGGGATAACATTCCATTTAATTGTTAAATTAGATGTCATCACTAATACACAGGTGATAATATTCCAGATAATTGTTAAATTAGATGTCATCACTAATACACAGGTGATAATATTCCAGTTAATTGTTAAATTAGATGTCATCACTAATACACAGGTGATAATATTCCAGTTAATTGATAAAAAGATGTCATCACTAATACACAGGGGATAATATTCTAGTTGATTGTTAAATTAGATGTCATCACTAATACACAGGTGATAATATTCCAGTTAATTGTTAAATTAGATGTCATCTCTAATACACAGGGGATAATATTCCAGTTCATTGTTAAATTAGATGTCATTACTAATACACAGGGGATAATATTCCAGTTAATTGTTAAATTAGATGTCATCACTAATACACAGGTGATAATATTCCAGTTAATTGTTAAATAAGATGTCATCACTAATACACAGGGGATAATATTCCAGTTAATTGTTCAATTAGATGTCATCACTAATACACAGGTGATAATATTCCAGTTAATTGTTAAATTAGATGTCATCACTAAGACACAGGGGATAATATTCTATTTAATTGTTAAATTAGATGTCATCATTAATCCACAGGGGATAATATTCCATTTAATTCTTAAATTAGATGTCATCACTAATGCACAGGGGATAATATTCCAGTTAATTGTTAAATTAGATGTCATCACAAATACACAGGGGGTAATATTCCAGTTAATTATTAAATTAGATCTCATCACTAATACACAGGGGATAATATTCCAGTTAATTGTTCAATTAGATGTCATCACTAATACACAGGGGATAATATTCCAGTTAATTGTTAAATTAGATGTCATCACTAATACACAGAGGATAATATTCCAGATAATTGTTAAATTAGATGTCATCACTAATACACAGGTGATAATATTCCAGTTAATTGTTAAATTAGATGTCATCACTAATACACCGGTGATAATATTCCAGTTAATTGTTAAATTAGATGTCATCACTAATACACAGGTGATAATATTCCAGTTAATTGTTAAATTAGATGTCATCACTAATACACAGGTGATAATATTCCAGTTAATTCTTAAATTAGATGTCATCACTAATAAACAGGGGATAATATTCCAGTTAATTGTTAAATTAGATGTCATCACTAATGCACAGGGGATAATATTCCAGTTAATTGTTAAATTAGATGTCATCACTAATACACAGGTGATAATATTCCAGTTAATTGTTAAATTAGATGTCATCACTAATACACAGGTGATAATATTCCAGTTAATTGTTAAATTAGATGTCATCACTAATACACAGGTGATAATATTCCAGTTAATTGTTAAATTAGATGTCATCACTAATCCACAGGGGATAATATTCCAGTTAATTCTTAAATTAGATGTCATCACTAATAAACAGGGGATAATATTCCAGTTAATTGTTAAATTAGATGTCATCACTAATGCACAGGGGATAATATTCCAGTTAATTCTTAAATTAGATGTCATCACTAATAAACAGGGGATAATATTCCAGTTAATTGTTAAATTAGATGTCATCACTAATGCACAGGGGATAATATTCCAGTTAATTGTTAAATTAGATGTCATCACTAATGCACAGGGGATAATATTCCAGTTAATTGTTAAATTAGATGTCATCACGAATACACAGGTGATAATATTCCAGTTAATTGTTAAATTAGATGTCATCACTAATCCACAGGGGATAATATTCCAGTTAATTCTTAAATTAGATGTCATCACTGATGCACAAGGGATAACATTCCATTTAATTGTTAAATTAGATGTCATCACTAATACACAGGTGATAATATTCCAGATAATTGTTAAATTAGATGTCATCACTAATACACAGGTGATAATATTCCAGTTAATTGTTAAATTAGATGTCATCACTAATACACAGGTGATAATATTCCAGTTAATTGATAAAAAGATGTCATCACTAATACACAGGGGATAATATTCTAGTTAATTGTTAAATTAGATGTCATCACTAATACACAGGTGATAATATTCCAGTTAATTGTTAAATTAGATGTCATCACTAATACACAGGGGATAATATTCCAGTTCATTGTTAAATTAGATGTCATTACTAATACACAGGGGATAATATTCCAGTTAATTGTTAAATTAGATGTCATCACTAATACACAGGTGATAATATTCCAGTTAATTGTTAAATAAGATGTCATCACTAATACACAGGGGATAATATTCCAGTTAATTGTTCAATTAGATGTCATGACTAATACACAGGTGATAATATTCCAGTTAATTGTTAAATTAGATGTCATCACTAAGACACAGGGGATAATATTCTATTTAATTGTTAAATTAGATGTCATCATTAATCCACAGGGGATAATATTCCATTTAATTCTTAAATTAGATGTCATCACTAATGCACAGGGGATAATATTCCAGTTAATTGTTAAATTAGATGTCATCACAAATACACAGGGGGTAATATTCCAGTTAATTATTAAATTAGATCTCATCACTAATACACAGGGGATAATATTCCAGTTAATTGTTCAATTAGATGTCATCACTAATACACAGGGGATAATATTCCAGTTAATTGTTAAATTAGATGTCATCACTAATACACAGAGGATAATATTCCAGATAATTGTTAAATTAGATGTCATCACTAATACACAGGTGATAATATTCCAGTTAATTGTTAAATTAGATGTCATCACTAATACACCGGTGATAATATTCCAGTTAATTGTTAAATTAGATGTCATCACTAATACACAGGGGATAATATTCTAGTTAATTGTTAAATTAGATGTCATCACGAATACACAGGGGATAATATTCCAGTTATTTGTTCAATTAGATGTCATCACAAATACACAGGGGATAATATTCCAGATAATTGTTAAATTAGATGTCATCACAAATACACAGGGGATAATATTCCAGATAATTGTTAAATTAGATGTCATCACAAATACACAGGTGATAATATTCCAGTTAATTGTTAAATTAGATGTCATCACTAATACACAGGGTATAATATTGCAGTCAATTGTTAAATTAGATGTCATCACTCATACACAGGGGATAATATTCCAGTTAATTGTTAAATTAGATGTCATCACTAATGCACAGGTGATAATATTCCAGTTAATTGTTAAATGACATGTCATCACTAATACACAGGGGATAATATTCCAGTTAATTGTTCAATTAGATGTCATCACTAATACACAGGGGATAATATTCCAGTTAATTGTTAAATTAGATGTCATCACAAATACACAGGGTGTAATATTCCGATTAATTGTTAACTTATATATCATCACTCATACACAGGGGATAATATTCCGGTTAATTGTTAAATTATATGTCATCACTAATACACAGGGGATAATATTCCAGTTAATTGTTAAATTAGATGTCATCACTAATACACAGGGGATAATATTCCGATTAATTGTTAACTTATATATCATCACTAATACACAGGGGATAATATTCCAGTTAATTGTTAAATTATATGTCATCACTAATACACAGGGGATAATATTCCAGTTAATTGTTAAATTAGATGTCATCACTAATACACAGGGGATAATATTCCAGTTAATTGTTAAGTTAGATGTCATCACTGATGCACAGGGGATAATATTCCAGTTAATTGTTAAATTAGATGTCATCACTAATACACAGGGGATAATATTCCAGTTAATTGTTAAATTAGATGTCATCACTAATCCACAGGGGATAATATTCCAGTTAATTCTTAAATTAGATGTCATCACTTATGCTAAAGGGATAATATTCCATTTAATTGTTAAATTAGATGTCATCACTAATACACAGGGGATAACATTCCATTTAATTGTTAAATTAGATGTCATCACTAATACACAGGGGATAATATTCCAGATAATTGTTAAATTAGATGTCACAACTAATACACAGGTGATAATATTCCTGTTAATTGTTAAATTAGATGTCATCACTAATACACAGGTGATAATATTCCAGTTAATTGTTAAATTAGATGTCATCACTAATACACAGGTGATAATATTCCAGTTAATTGTTAAATTAGATGTCATCACTAATACACAGGGGATAATATTCCAGTTAATTATTAAATTAGATGTCATCACTAATACACAGGGGATAATATTCCAGTTAATTGTTAAATTAGATGTCATCACTAGTACACAGGGGATAATATTCCAGTTAATTGTTAAATTAGATGTCATCACTAATACACAGGGGATAATATTCCAGTTAATTGTTAAATTAGATATCATCACTAATACACAGGTGATAATATTCCAGTTAATTGTTAAATTAGATGTCATCACTAATACACAGGTGATAATATTCCAGTTAATTGTTAAATTAGATGTCATCACTAATACACAGGTGATAATATTCCAGTTAATTGTTAAATTAGATGTCATCACTAATACACAGGTGATAATATTCCAGTTAATTGTTAAATTAGATGTCATCACTAATACACCGGTGATAATATTCCAGTTAATTGTTAAATTAGATGTCATCACTAATACACAGGTGATAATATTCCAGTTAATTGTTCAATTAGATGTCATCACTAATCCACAGGGGATAATATTCCAGTTAATTCTTAAATTAGATCTCATCACTAATAAACAGGGGATAATATTCCAGTTAATTGTTAAATTAGATGTCATCACTAATACACAGGGGATAATATTCCAGTTAATTGTTAAATTAGATGTCATCACTAATGCACAGGGGATAATATTCCAGTTAATTGTTAAATTAGATGTCATCACGAATACGCAGGTGATAATATTCCAGTTAATTGTTAAATTAGATATCATCACTAATGCACAGGGGATAATATTCCAGTTAATTGTTAAATTAGATGTCATCACTAATCCACAGGGGATAATACTCCAGTTAATTCTTAAATTAGATGTCATCACTGATGCACAAGGGATAACATTCCATTTAATTGTTAAATTAGATGTCATCACTAATACAAAGGTGATAATATTCCAGATAATTGTTAAATTAGATGTCATCACTAATACACAGGTGATAATATTCCAGTTAATTGTTAAATTAGATGTCATCACTAATACACAGGGGATAATATTCTAGTTAATTGTTAAATTTGATGTCATCACTAATACACAGGTGATAATATTCCAGTTAATTGTTAAATTAGATGTCATCACTAATACACAGGGGATAATATTCCAGTTCATTGTTAAATTAGATGTCATTACTAATACACAGGGGATAATATTCCAGTTAATTGTTAAATTAGATGTCATCACTAATACACAGGTGATAATATTCCAGTTAATTGTTAAATAAGATGTCATCACTAATACACAGGGGATAATATTCCAGTTAATGGTTCAATTAGATGTCATCACTAATACACATGGGATAATATTCCAGTTAATTGTTAAATTAGATGTCATCACTAATCCACAGGGGATAATATTCCATTTAATTCTTAAATTAGATGTCATCACGAATGCACAGGTGATAATATTCCAGTTAATTGTTAAATTAGATGTCATCACAAATACACAGGGGGTAATATTCCAGTTAATTATTAAATTAGATCTCATCACTAATACACAGGGGATAATATTCCAGTTAATTGTTCAATTAGATGTCATCATTAATACACAGGGGATAATATTCCAGTTAATTGTTAAATTAGATGTCATCACTAATACACAGGGGATAATATTCCAGATAATTGTTAAATTAGATGTCATCACTAATACACAGGTGATAATATTCCAGTTAATTGTTAAATTAGATGTCATCACTAATACACCGGTGATATTATTCCAGTTAATTGTTAAATTAGATGTCATCACTAATACACAGGGGATAATATTCTAGTTAATTGTTAAATTAGATGTCATCACGAATACACAGGGGATAATATTCCAGTTATTTGTTCAATTAGATGTCATCACAAATACACAGGGGATAATATTCCAGATAATTGTTAAATTAGATGTCATCACTAATACACAGGTGATAATATTCCAGATAATTGTTAAATTAGATGTCATCACAAATACACAGGTGATAATATTCCAGTTAATTGTTAAATTAGATGTCATCAATAATACACAGGGTATAATATTGCAGTCAATTGTTAAATTAGATGTCATCACTCATACACAGGGGATAATATTCCAGTTAATTGTTAAATTAGATGTCATCACTAATGCACAGGTGATAATATTCCAGTTAATTGTTAAATGACATGTCATCACAAATACACAGGGGATAATATTCCAGTTAATTGTTCAATTAGATGTAATCACTAATACACAGGGGATAATATTCCAGTTAATTATTAAATTAGATGTCATCACAAATACACAGGGTGTAATATTCCGATTAATTGTTAACTTATATATCATCACTAATACACAGGGGATAATATTCCAGTTAATTGTTAAATTATATGTCATCACTAATACACAGGGGATAATATTCCAGTTAATTGTTAAATTAGATGTCATCACTAATACACAGGGGATAATATTCCGATTAATTGTTAACTTATATATCATCACTAATACACAGGGGATAATATTCCAGTTAATTGTTAAATTATATGTCATCACTAATACACAGGGGATAATATTCCAGTTAATTGTTAAATTGGATGTCATCACTAATACACAGGGGATAATATTCCAGTTAATTGTTAAATTAGATGTCATCACTGATGCACAGGGGATAATATTCCAGTTAATTGTTAAATTAGATGTCATCACGAATACACAGGTGATAATATTCCAGTTAATTGTTAAATTACATGTCATCACTAATACACAGGGGATAATATTCCAGTTAATTGTTAAATTAGATGTCATCACTAATCCACAGGGGATAATATTCCAGTTAATTCTTAAATTAGATGTCATCACTTATGCACAAGGGATAATATTCCATTTAATTGTTAAATTAGATGTCATCACTAATACACAGGGGATAACATTCCATTTAATTGTTAAATTAGATGTCATCACTAATACACAGGGGATAATATTCCAGTTAATTGTTAAAGTAGATGTCACAACTGATACACAGGTGATAATATTCCTGTTAATTGTTAAATTAGATGTCATCACTAATACACAGGTGATAATATTCCAATTAATTGTTAAATTAGATGTCATCACTAATACACAGGTGATAATATTCCATTTAATTGTTAAATTAGATGTCATCACTAATACACGGGGGATAACATTCCATTTAATTGTTAAATTAGATGTCATCACTAATACACAGGGGATAATATTCCAGTTAATTGTTAAAGTAGATGTCACAACTGATACACAGGTGATAATATTCCTGTTAATTGTTAAATTAGATGTCATCACTAATACACAGGGGAAAATATTCCAGTTAATTGTTAAATTAGATGTCATCACTAATACACAGTGTTTAATATTCCAGTTAATTGTTAAATTAGATGTCATCACTAATACACAGGGTATAATATTCCAGTCAATTGTTAAATTAGATGTCATCACTCGTACACAGGGGATAATATTCCAGTTAATTGTAAAATTAGAAGTCATCACTAATACACAGGTGATAATATTCCAGTTAATTGTTAAATGACATGTCATCACTTATACACAGGGGATAATATTCCAGTTAATTGTTCAATTAGATGTCATCACTAATACACAGGGGATAATATTCTGGTTAATTGTTAAATTAGATGTCATCACTAATACACAGGGGATAATATTCCAGTTAATTGTTAAATTAGATGTCATCACAAATACACAGGGTGTAATATTCCGATTAATTGTTAACTAAGATGTCATCACTAATACACAGGGGATAATATTCCAGTTAATTGTTAAATTAGATGTCATCACCAATACACAGGGGATAATGTTCCGATTAATTGTTAACTTATATATCATCACTAATACACAGGGGATAATATTCCAGTTAATTGTTAAATTATATGTCATCACCAATACACAGGGGATAATATTCCAGTTAATTGTTAAATTAGATGTCATCACTAATACACATGGGATAATATTCCAGTTAATTGTTAAATTAGATGTCATCACTAATGCACAGGGGATAATATTCCAGTTAATTGTTAAATTAGATGTCATCACGAATACACAGGTGATAATATTCCAGTTAATTGTTGAATTAGATGTCATCACTAATCCACAGGGGATAATATTCCAGTTAATTCTTAAATTAGATGTCATCACTTATGCACAAGGGATAATATTCCATTTAATTGTTGAATTAGATGTCATCACTAATCCACAGGGGATAATATTCCAGTTAATTCTTAAATTAGATGTCATCACTTATGCACAGGTGATAATATTCCAGTTAATTGTTGAATTAGATGTCATCACTAATCCACAGGGGATAATATTCCAGTTAATTCTTAAATTAGATGTCATCACTTATGCACAGGTGATAATATTCCAGTTAATTGTTAAATTTGATGTCATCACTAATACACAGGGGATAATATTCCAGTTAATTGTTCAATTAGATGTCATCACTAATACACAGGGGATAATATTCTGGTTAATTGTTAAATTAGATGTCATCACTAATACACAGGGGATAATATTCCAGTTAATTGTTAAATTAGATGTCATCACAAATACACAGGGTGTAATATTCCGATTAATTGTTAACTAAGATGTCATCACTAATACACAGGGGATAATATTCCAGTTAACTGTTAAATTAGATGTCATCAGCAATACACAGGGGATAATGTTCCGATTAATTGTTAACTTATATATCATCACTAATACACAGGGGATAATATTCCAGTTAATTGTTAAATTATATGTCATCACCAATACACAGG
The DNA here is from genome assembly GCF_036365525.1 of Heterodontus francisci. NCBI lineage: Eukaryota > Metazoa > Chordata > Chondrichthyes > Heterodontiformes > Heterodontidae > Heterodontus > Heterodontus francisci. The sequence goes on along the minus strand of NW_027140740.1, from coordinate 1,387,227 downwards.
GGATAATATTCCAGATAATTGTTAAATTAGATGTCATCACAAATACACAGGTTATAGTATTCCAGTTAATTGTTAAATTAGATGTCATCACTAATACACAGGGTATAATATTGCAGTCAATTGTTAAGTTAGATGTCATCACTCATAGACAGGAGATAATATTCCAGTTAATTGTTAAATTAGATGTCATCACTAATGCACAGGGGATAATATTCCAGTTAATTGTTAAATTAGATGTCATCACAAATACACAGGGTGTAATATTCCGATTAATTGTTAACTTATATATCATCACTAATACACAGGGGATAATATTCCAGTTAATTGTTAAATTATATGTCATCACCAATACACAGGGGATACTATTCCGATTAATTGTTAACTTATATATCATCACTAATACACAGGGGATAATATTCCAGTTAATTTAAAATTATATGTCATCACTGATACAAAGGGGATAATATTCCAGTTAATTGTTAAATTAGATGTCATCACTAATACACAGGGGATAATATTCCAGTTAATTGTTAAATTAGATGTCATCACTAATGCACAGGAGATAATATTCCAGTTAATTGTTAAATTAGATGTCATCACGAATACACAGGTGATAATATTCCAGTTAATTGTTAAATTACATGTCATCACTAATACACAGGGGATAATATTCCAGTTAATTGTTAAATTAGATGTCATCACTAATCCACAGGGGATAATATTCCAGTTAATTCTTAAATTAGATGTCATCACTTATGCACAAGGGATAATATTCCATTTAATTGTTAAATTAGATGTCATCACTAATACACAGGGGATAACATTCCATTTAATTGTTAAATTAGATGTCATCACTAATACACAGGGGATAATATTCCAGATAATTGTTAAATTAGATGTCACAACTAATACACAGGTGATAACATTCCTGTTAATTGTTAAATTAGATGTCATCACGAATACACAGGTGATAATATTCCAATTAATTGTTAAATTAGATGTCATCACTAATACACAGGTGATAATATTCCAGTTAATTGTTAAATTAGATGTCATCACTAATACAGAGGGGATAATATTCCAGTTAATTATTAAATTAGATGTCATCACTAATACACAGGGGATAATATTCCAGTTAATTGTTAAATTAGATGTCATCACTAATACACAGGGGATAATATCCCAGTTAATTGTTAAATTAGATGTCATCACTAATACACAGGGGATAATATTCCAGATAATTGTTAAATTAGATGTCATCACTAATACACAGGTGATAATATTCCAGTTAATTGTTAAATTAGATATCATCACTCATACACAGGTGATAATATTCCAGTTAATTGTTAAATTAGATGTCATCACTAAAACACAGGGGATAATATTCCAGTTAATTGTTAAATTAGATGTCATCACTAATACACAGTGTTTAATATTCCAGTTAATTGTTAAATTAGATGTCATCACTAATACACAGGGTATAATATTCCAGTCAATTGTTAAATTAGATGTCATCACTCGAACACAGGGGATAATATTCCACTTAATTGTTAAATTAGAAGTCATCACTAATACACAGGTGATAATATTCCAGTTAATTGTTCAATTAGATGTCATCACTAATACACAGGGGATAATATTCTGGTTAATTGTTAAATTAGATGTCATCACTAATACACAGGGGATAATATTCCAGTTAATTGTTAAATTAGATGTCATCACAAATACACAGGGTGTAATATTCCGATTAATTGTTAACTAAGATGTCATCACTAATACACAGGGGATAATATTCCAGTTAATTGTTAAATTAGATGTCATCACCAATACACAGGGGATAATGTTCCGATTAATTGTTAACTTATATATCATCACTAATACACAGGGGATAATATTCCAGTTAATTGTTAAATTATATGTCATCACCAATACACAGGGGATAATATTCCAGTTAATTGTTAAATTAGATGTCATCACTAATACACATGGGATAATATTCCAGTTAATTGTTAAATTAGATGTCATCACTAATGCACAGGGGATAATATTCCAGTTAATTGTTAAATTAGATGTCATCACGAATACACAGGTGATAATATTCCAGTTAATTGTTGACTTAGATGTCATCACTAATCCACAGGGGATAATATTCCAGTTAATTCTTAAATTAGATGTCATCACTTATGCACAAGGGATAATATTCCATTTAATTGTTAAATTAGATGTCATCACTAATACACAGGGGATAACATTCCATTTAATTGTTAAATTAGATGTCATCACTAATACACAGGGGATAATATTCCAGATAATTGTTAAATTAGATGTCACAACTAATACACAGGTGATAATATTCCTGTTAATTGTTAAATTAGATGTCATCACTAATACACAGGTGATAATATTCCAGTTAATTGTTAAATTAGATGTCATCACTAATGCACAGGAGATAATATTCCAGTTAATTGTTAAATTAGATGTCATCACGAATACACAGGTGATAATATTCCAGTTAATTGTTAAATTACATGTCATCACTAATACACAGGGGATAATATTCCAGTTAATTGTTAAATTAGATGTCATCACTAATCCACAGGGGATAATATTCCAGTTAATTCTTAAATTAGATGTCATCACTTATGCACAAGGGATAATATTCCATTTAATTGTTAAATTAGATGTCATCACTAATACACAGGGGATAACATTCCATTTAATTGTTAAATTAGATGTCATCACTAATACACAGGGGATAATATTCCAGATAATTGTTAAATTAGATGTCACAACTAATACACAGGTGATAACATTCCTGTTAATTGTTAAATTAGATGTCATCACGAATACACAGGTGATAATATTCCAATTAATTGTTAAATTAGATGTCATCACTAATACACAGGTGATAATATTCCAGTTAATTGTTAAATTAGATGTCATCACTAATGCAGAGGGGATAATATTCCAGTTAATTATTAAATTAGATGTCATCACTAATACACAGGGGATAATATTCCAGTTAATTGTTAAATTAGATGTCATCACTAATACACAGGGGATAATATCCCAGTTAATTGTTAAATTAGATGTCATCACTAATACACAGGGGATAATATTCCAGATAATTGTTAAATTAGATGTCATCACTAATACACAGGTGATAATATTCCAGTTAATTGTTAAATTAGATATCATCACTCATACACAGGTGATAATATTCCAGTTAATTGTTAAATTAGATGTCATCACTAAAACACAGGGGATAATATTCCAGTTAATTGTTAAATTAGATGTCATCACTAATACACAGTGTTTAATATTCCAGTTAATTGTTAAATTAGATGTCATCACTAATACACAGGGTATAATATTCCAGTCAATTGTTAAATTAGATGTCATCACTCGAACACAGGGGATAATATTCCACTTAATTGTTAAATTAGAAGTCATCACTAATACACAGGTGATAATATTCCAGTTAATTGTTCAATTAGATGTCATCACTAATACACAGGGGATAATATTCTGGTTAATTGTTAAATTAGATGTCATCACTAATACACAGGGGATAATATTCCAGTTAATTGTTAAATTAGATGTCATCACAAATACACAGGGTGTAATATTCCGATTAATTGTTAACTAAGATGTCATCACTAATACACAGGGGATAATATTCCAGTTAATTGTTAAATTAGATGTCATCACCAATACACAGGGGATAATGTTCCGATTAATTGTTAACTTATATATCATCACTAATACACAGGGGATAATATTCCAGTTAATTGTTAAATTATATGTCATCACCAATACACAGGGGATAATATTCCAGTTAATTGTTAAATTAGATGTCATCACTAATACACATGGGATAATATTCCAGTTAATTGTTAAATTAGATGTCATCACTAATGCACAGGGGATAATATTCCAGTTAATTGTTAAATTAGATGTCATCACGAATACACAGGTGATAATATTCCAGTTAATTGTTGAATTAGATGTCATCACTAATCCACAGGGGATAATATTCCAGTTAATTCTTAAATTAGATGTCATCACTTATGCACAAGGGATAATATTCCATTTAATTGTTAAATTAGATGTCATCACTAATACACAGGGGATAACATTCCATTTAATTGTTAAATTAGATGTCATCACTAATACACAGGGGATAATATTCCAGATAATTGTTAAATTAGATGTCACAACTAATACACAGGTGATAATATTCCTGTTAATTGTTAAATTAGATGTCATCACTAATACACAGGTGATAATATTCCAGTTAATTGTTAAATTAGATGTCATCAATCATACACAGGGGATAATATTCTAGTTAATTGTTAAATTAGATGTCATCACTAATACACAGGTGATAATATTCCAGTTAATTGTTAAATTAGATGTCATCACTAATACACAGGTGATAATATTCCAGTTAATTGTTAAATTAGATGTCATCACTAATACACAGGTGATAATATTCCAGTTAATTGTTAAATTAGATGTCATCACTAATACACAGGTGATAATATTCCAGTTAATTGTTAAATTAGATGTCATCACTAATACACAGGTGATAATATTCCAGTTAATTGTTAAATGACATGTCATCACTAATACACAGGGGATAATATTCCAGTTAATTGTTCAATTAGATGTCATCACTAATACACAGGGGATAATATTCTGGTTAATTGTTAAATTAGATGTCATCACTAATACACAGGGGATAATATTCCAGTTAATTGTTAAATTAGATGTCATCACAAATACACAGGGTGTAATATTCCGATTAATTGTTAACTAAGATGTCATCACTAATACACAGGGGATAATATTCCAGTTAATTGTTAAATTAGATGTCATCAGCAATACACAGGGGATAATGTTCCGATTAATTGTTAACTTATATATCATCACTAATACACAGGGGATAATATTCCAGTTAATTGTTAAATTATATGTCATCACCAATACACAGGGGATAATATTCCAGTTAATTGTTAAATTGGATGTCATCACTAATACACAGGGTATAATATTCCAGTTAATTGTTAAATTAGATGTCATCTCTAATGCACAGGGGATAATTTTCCAGTTAATTGTTAAATTAGATGTCATCACGAATACACAGGTGATAATATTCCAGTTAATTGTTAAATTACATGTCATCACTAATACACAGGGGATAATATTCACAGTTAATTGTTAAATTAGATGTCATCACTAATCCACAGGGGATAATATTCCAGTTAATTCTTAAATTAGATGTCATCACTTATGCACAATGGATAATATTCCATTTAATTGTTAAATTAGATGTCATCACTAATACACAGGGGATAACATTCCATTTAATTGTTAAATTAGATGTCATCACGAATACACAGGGAATAATATTCCAGATAATTGTTAAATTAGATGTCACAACTAATACACAGGTGATAATATTCCTGTTAATTGTTAAATTAGATGTCATCACTAATACACAGGTGATAATATTCCAGTTAATTGTTAAATTAGATGTCATCAGTAATACACAGGGGATAATATTCTAGTTAATTGTTAAATTAGATGTCATCACTAATACACAGGTGATAATATTCCAGTTAATTGTTAAATTAGATGTCATCACTAATACACAGGTGATAATATTCCTGTTAATTGTTAAATTAGATGTCATCACTAATACACAGGGGATAATATTCCAGTTAATTGTTAAATTAGATGTCATTAATAATACACAGGGGATAATATTCTAGTTAATTGTTAAATTAGATGTCATCACTAATACACAGGTGATAATATTCCAGTTAAGTGTAAAATAAGATGTCATCACTAATACACAGGGGATAATATTCCAGTTAATTGTTCAATTAGATGTCATCACTAATACACAGGGGATAACATTCCATTTAATTGTTAAATTAGATGTCATCACGAATACACAGGGAATAATATTCCAGAAAATTGTTAAATTAGATGTCACAACTAATACACAGGTGATAATATTCCTGTTAATTGTTAAATTAGATGTCATCACTAATACACAGGTGATAATATTCCAGTTAATTGTTAAATTAGATGTCATCAGTAATACACAGGGGATAATATTCTAGTTAATTGTTAAATTAGATGTCATCACTAATACACAGGTGATAATATTCCAGTTAATTGTTAAATTAGATGTCATCACTAATACACAGGTGATAATATTCCAGTTAATTGTTAAATTAGATGTCATCACTAATACACAGGTGATAATATTCCTGTTAATTGTTAAATTAGATGTCATCACTAATACACAGGGGATAATATTCCAGTTAATTGTTAAATTAGATGTCATTAATAATACACAGGGGATAATATTCTAGTTAATTGTTAAATTAGATGTCATCACTAATACACAGGTGATAATATTCCAGTTAAGTGTAAAATAAGATGTCATCACTAATACACAGGGGATAATATTCCAGTTAATTGTTCAATTAGATGTCATCACTAATCCACAGGGGATAATATTCCATTTAATTCTTAAGTTAGATGTCATCACTAATACACAGGTGATAATATTCCAGTTAATTGTTAAATTAGATGTCATCACAAATAAACAGGGGATAATATTCCAGTTAATTGTTAAATTAGATGTCATCACAAATACACAGGGTGTAATATTCCGATTAATTGTTAACTAAGATGTCATCACTAATACACAGGGGATAATATTCCAGTTAATTGTTAAATTAGATGTCATCACCAATACACAGGGGATAATGTTCCGATTAATTGTTAACTTATATATCATCACTAATACACAGGGGATAATATTCCAGTTAATTGTTAAATTATATGTCATCACCAATACACAGGGGATAATATTCCAGTTAATTGTTAAATTAGATGTCATCACTAATACACAGGGGATAATATTCCAGTTAATTGTTAAATTAGATGTCATCACTAATGCACAGGGGATAATATTCCAGTTAATTGTTAAATTAGATGTCATCACGAATACACAGGTGATAATATTCCATTTAATTGTCGAATTAGATGTCATCACTAATCCACAGGGGATAATATTCCAGTTAATTCTTAAATTAGATGTCATCACTTATGCACAAGGGATAATATTCCATTTAATTGTTAAATTAGATGTCATCACTAATACACAGGGGATAACATTCCATTTAATTGCTAAATTAGATGTCATCACTAATACACAGGGGATAATATTCCAGATAATTGTTAAATTAGATGTCACAACTAATACACTGGTGATAATATTCCTGTTAATTGTTAAATTAGATGGCATCACTAATACACATGTGATAATATTCCAGTTAATTGTTAAATTAGATGTCATCAATCATACACAGGGATAATATTCTAGTTAATTGTTAAATTAGATGTCATCACTAATACACAGGTGATAATATTCCAGTTAGTTGTTAAATTAGATATCATCACTAATACACAGGTGATAATATTCCAGTTAATTGTTAAATTAGATGTCATCACTAATACACAGGTGATAATATTTCAGTTAATTGTTAAATGACATGTCATCACTAATACACAGGGGATAATATTCCAGTTAATTGTTCAATTAGATGTCATCACTAATACACAGGGGATAATATTCTGGTTAATTGTTAAATCAGATGTCATCACTAATACACAGGAGATAATATTCCAGTTAATTGTTAAATTAGATGTCATCACAAATACACAGGGTGTAATATTCCGATTAATTGTTAACTAAGATGTCATCACTAATACACAGGGGATAATATTCCAGTTAATTGTTAAATTAGATGTCATCAGCAATACACAGGGGATAATGTTCCAGTTAATTATTAAATTAGATGTCATCACTCATACACAGGGGATAATATTCCAGTTAATTGTTAAATTAGATGTCATCACTAATACACAGGGGATAATATTCCAGTTAATTGTTAAATTAGATGTCATCACTAATACACTGGGGATAATATTCCAGATAATTGTTAAATTAGATGTCATCACTAATACACAGGTGATAATATTCCAGTTAATTGTTAAATTAGATGTCATCACTAATACACAGGTGATAATATTCCAGTTAATTGTTAAATTAGATGTCATCACTAATACACAGGGGATAATATTCTAGTTAATTGTTCAATTAGATGTCATCACGAATACACAGGGGATAATATTCCAGTTATTTGTTCAATTAGATGTCATCACTAATACGCAGGTGATAATATTCCAGTTAATTGTTAAATTAGATATCATCACTAATACACAGGGGGTAATATTCCAGTTAATTATTAAATTAGATGTCATCACTAATGCACAGGGGATAATATTCCAGTTACTTGTTAAATTAGATGTCATCACTATTACACAGGGGATAATATTCCAGTTAATTGTTAAATTAGATGTCATCACTAATACACTGGTGATAATATTCCAGTTAATTGTTAAATTAGATGTCATCACTAATACACAGGGGATAATATTCCAGTTAATTGTTAAATTAGATGTCATCACTAATACACAGGGGATAATATTCCAGATAATTGTTAAATTAGATGTCACAACTAATACACAGGTGATAATATTCCTGTTAATTGTTAAATTAGATGTCATCACTAATACACAGGTGATAATATTCCAGTTAATTGTTAAATTAGATGTCATCAATCATACACAGGGGATAATATTCTAGTTAATTGTTAAATTAGATGTCATCACTAATACACAGGTGATAATATTCCAGTTAATTGTTAAATTAGATGTCATCACTAATACACAGGTGATAATATTCCAGTTAATTGTTAAATTAGATGTCATCACTAATACACAGATGTTAATATTCCAGTTAATTGTTAAATGACATGTCATCACTAATACACAGCGGATAATATTCCAGTTAATTGTTCAATTAGATGTCATCGCTAATACACAGGGGATAATATTCCAGTTAATTGTTAAATTAGATGTCATCACTAATACACAGGTGATAATATTCCAGTTAATTGTTAAATTAGATGTCATCACTAATACACAGATGTTAATATTCCAGTTAATTGTTAAATGACATGTCATCACTAATACACAGTGGATAATATTCCAGTTAATTGTTCAATTAGATGTCATCACTAATGCACAGGGGATAATATTCTTAATAATTGTTAAATTATATGTCATCACTAATACACAGGTGATAATATTCCAGTTAATTGTTAAATTAGATGTCATCACAAATACACAGGGTGTAATATTCTAGTTAATTGTTAAATTACATGTCATCACTAATACACAGGGGACAATATTCCAGTTAATTGTTAAATTAGATGTCATCACTAATACACAGGGGATAATATTCCAGTTAATTGTTAAATTAGATGTCATCACTAATACACAGGGGATAATATTCCAGTTAATTATTAAATTAGATGTCATCACTAATACACAGGTGATAATATTCCAGTTAATTGTTAAATTAGATGTCATCACTAAAACACAGGGGATAATATTCCAGTTAATTGTTAAATTAGATGTCATCACTAATACACAGTGTTTAATATTCCAGTAAATTGTTAAATTAGATGTCATCACTAATACACAGGGTATAATATTCCAGTCAATTGTTAAATTAGATGTCATCACTCGAACACAGGGGATAATATTCCAGTTAATTGTTAAATTAGAAGTCATCACTAATACACAGGTGATAATATTCCAGTTAATTGTTAAATGACATGTCATCACTAATACACAGGGGATAATATTCCAGTTAATTGTTCAATTAGATGTCATCACTAATACACAGGGGATAATATTCTGGTTAATTGTTAAATTAGATGTCATCACTAATACACAGGGGATAATATTCCAGTTAATTGTTAAATTAGATGTCATCACAAATACACAGGGTGTAATATTCCGATTAATTGTTAACTAAGATGTCATCACTAATACACAGGGGATAATATTCCAGTTAATTGTTAAATTAGATGTCATCACCAATACACAGGGGATAATGTTCCGATTAATTGTTAACTTATATATCATCACTAATACACAGGGGATAATATTCCAGTTAATTGTTAAATTATATGTCATCACCAATACACAGGGGATAATATTCCAGTTAATTGTTAATATAGATGTCATCACTAATACACATGGGATAATATTCCAGTTAATTGTTAAATTAGATGTCATCACTAATGCACAGGGGATAATATTCCAGTTAATTGTTAAATTAGATGTCATCACGAATACACAGGTGATAATATTCCAGTTAATTGTTGAATTAGATGTCATCACTAATCCACAGGGGATAATATTCCAGTTAATTCTTAAATTAGATGTCATCACTTCTGCACAAGGGATAATATTCCATTTAATTGTTAAATTAGATGTCATCACTAATACACAGGGGATAACATTCCACTTAATTGTTAAATTAGATGTCATCACTAATACACAGGGGATAATATTCCAGATAATTGTTAAATTAGATGTCATCACGAATACACAGGTGATAATATTCCAGTTAATTGTTGAATTAGATGTCATCACTAATCCACAGGGGATAATATTCCAGTTAATTCTTAAATTAGATGTCATCACTTATGCACAAGGGATAATATTCCATTTAATTGTTAAATTAGATGTCATCACTAATACACAGGGGATAACATTCCATTTAATTGTTAAATTAGATGTCATCACTAATACACAGGGGATAATATTCCAGATAATTGTTAAATTAGATGTCATCAATCATACACAGGGGATAATATTCCTGTTAATTGTTAAATTAGATGTCATCACTAATACACAGGTGATAATATTCCAGTTAATTGTTAAATTAGATGTCATCAATCATACACAGGGGATAATATTCTAGTTAATTGTTAAATTAGATGTCATCACTAATACACAGGTGATAATATTCCAGTTAATTGTTAAATTAGATGTCATCACTAATACACAGGTGATAATATTCCAGTTAATTGTTAAATTAGATGTCATCACTAATACACAGGTGATAATATTCCAGTTAATTGTTAAATTAGATGTCATCACTAATACACAGGTGATAATATTCCAGTTAATTGTTAAATTAGATGTCATCACTAATACACAGGTGATAATATTCCAGTTAATTGTTAAATGACATGTCATCACTAATACACAGGGGATAATATTCCAGTTAATTGTTCAATTAGATGTCATCACTAATACACAGGGGATAATATTCTGGTTAATTGTTAAATTAGATGTCATCACAAATACACAGGGTGTAATATTCCGATTAATTGTTAACTAAGATGTCATCACTAATACACAGGGGATAATATTCCAGTTAATTGTTAAATTAGATGTCATCAGCAATACACAGGGGATAATGTTCCGATTAATTGTTAACTTATATATCATCACTAATACACAGGGGATAATATTCCAGTTAATTGTTAAATTATATGTCATCACCAATACACAGGGGATAATATTCCAGTTAATTGTTAAATTAGATGTCATCACTAATACACAGGGTATAATATTCCAGTTAATTGTTAAATTAGATGTCATCACTAATGCACAGGGGATAATTTTCCAGTTAATTGTTAAATTAGATGTCATCACGAATACACAGGTGATAATATTCCAGTTAATTGTTAAATTACATGTCATCACTAATACACAGGGGATAATATTCACAGTTAATTGTTAAATTAGATGTCATCACTAATCCACAGGGGATAATATTCCAGTTAATTCTTAAATTAGATGTCATCACTTATGCACAAAGGATAATATTCCATTTAATTGTTAAATTAGATGTCATCACTAATACACAGGGGATAACATTCCATTTAATTGTTAAATTAGATGTCATCACGAATACACAGGGGATAATATTCCAGATAATTGTTAAATTAGATGTCACAACTAATACACAGGTGATAATATTCCTGTTAATTGTTAAATTAGATGTCATCACTAATACACAGGTGATAATATTCCAGTTAATTGTTAAATTAGATGTCATCAATAATACACAGGGGATAATATTCTCGTTAATTGTTAAATTAGATGTCATCACTAATACACAGGTGATAATATTCCAGTTAATTGTTAAATTAGATGTCATCACTAATACACAGGTGATAATATTCCAGTTAATTGTTAAATTAGATGTCATCACTAATACACTGGGGATAATATTCCAGTTAATTGTTAAATTAGATGTCATTAATAATACACAGGGGATAATATTTTAGTTAATTGTTAAATTTGATGTCATCACTAATACACAGGTGATAATATTCCAGTTAAGTGTAAAATAAGATGTCATCACTAATACACAGGGGATAATATTCCAGTTAATTGTTCAATTAGATGTCATCACTAATCCACAGGGGATAATATTCCATTTAATTCTTAAGTTAGATGTCATCACTAATACACAGGTGATAATATTCCAGTTAATTGTTAAATTAGATGTCATCACAAATACACAGGGGATAATATTCCAGTTAATTGTTAAATTAGATGTCATCACAAATACACAGGGTGTAATATTCCGATTAATTGTTAACTAAGATGTCATCACTAATACACATGGGATAATATTCCAGTTAATTGTTAAATTAGATGTCATCACCAATACACAGGGGATAATGTTCCGATTAATTGTTAACTTATATATCATCACTAATACACAGGGGATAATATTCCAGTTAATTGTTAAATTATATGTCATCACCAATACACAGGGGATAATATTCCAGTTAATTGTTCAATTAGATGTCATCACTAATACACAGGGGATAATATTCCAGTTAATTGTTAAATTAGATGTCATCAGTAATGCACAGGGGATAATATTCCATTTAATTGTTAAATTAGATGTCATCACGAATACACAGGTGATAATATTCCATTTAATTGTTGAATTAGATGTCATCACTAATCCACAGGGGATAATATTCCAGTTAATTCTTAAATTAGATGTCACCACTTATGCACAAGGGTTAATATTCCATTTAATTGTTAAATTAGATGTCATCACTAATACACAGGGGATAACATTCCATTTAATTGTTAAATTAGATGTCATCACTAATACACAGGGGATAATATTCCAGATAATTGTTAAATTAGATGTCACAACTAATACACAGGTGATAATATTCCTGTTAATTGTTAAATTAGATGTCATCACTAATACACAGGTGATAATATTCCAGTTAATTGTTAAATTAGATGTCATCAATCATACACAGGGGATAATATTCTAGTTAATTGTTAAATTAGATGTCATCACTAATACACAGGTGATAATATTCCAGTTAATTGTTAAATTAGATGTCATCACTAATACACAGGTGATAATATTCCAGTTAATTGTTAAATTAGATGTCATCACTAATACACAGGTGATAATATTCCAGTTAATTGTCAAATGACATGTCATCACTAATACACAGGGGATAATATTCCAGTTAATTGTTCAATTAGATGTCATCACTAATACACAGGGGATAATATTCTGGTTAATTGTTAAATTAGATGTCATCACTAATACACAGGGGATAATATTCCAGTTAATTGTTAAATTAGATGTCATCACAAATACACAGGGTGTAATATTCCGATTAATTGTTAACTAAGATGTCATCACTAATACACAGGGGATAATATTCCAGTTAATTGTTAAATTAGATGTCATCAGCAATACACAGGGGATAATGTTCCAGTTAATTATTAAATTAGATGTCATCACTAATACACAGGGGATAATATTCCAGTTAATTGTTAAATTAGATGTCATCACTAATACACAGGGGATAATATACCAGTTAATTGTTAAATTAGATGTCATCACTAATACACTGGGGATAATATTCCAGATAATTGTTAAATTAGATGTCATCACTAATACACAGGTGATAATATTCCAGTTAATTGTTAAATTAGATGTCATCACGAATACACAGGTGATAATATTCCAGTTAATTGTTAAATTAGATGTCATCACTAATACACAGGGGATAATATTCTAGTTAATTGTTCAATTAGATGTCATCACGAATACACAGGGGATAATATTCCAGTTATTTGTTCAATTAGATGTCATCACTAATACACAGGGGGTAATATTCCAGTTAATTATTAAATTAGATGTCATCACTAATGCACAGGGGATAATATTCCAGTTACTTGTTAAATTAGATGTCATCACTATTACACAGGGGATAATATTCCAGTTAATTGTTAAATTAGATGTCATCACTAATACACAGGGGATAATATTCCAGATAATTGTTAAATTAGATGTCATCACTAATACACTGGTGATAATATTCCAGTTAATTGTTAAATTAGATGTCATCACTAATACACAGGGGATAATATTCCAGTTAATTGTTAAATTAGATGTCATCACTAATACACAGGGGATAATATTCCAGATAATTGTTAAATTAGATGTCTCAACTAATAGTCAGGTGATAATATTCCTGTTAATTGTTAAATTAGATGTCATCACTAATACACAGGTGATAATATTCCAGTTAATTGTTAAATTAGATGTCATCAATCATACACAGGGGATAATATTCTAGTTAATTGTTAAATTAGATGTCATCACTAATACACAGGTGATAATATTCTAGTTAATTGTTAAATTAGATGTCATCACTAATACACAGATGTTAATATTCCAGTTAATTGTTAAATGACATGTCATCACTAATACACAGCGGATAATATTCCAGTTAATTGTTAAATTAGATGTCATCACTAATGCACAGGGGATAATATTCTTGTTAATTGTTCAATTATATGTCATCATTAATACACAGGTGATAATATTCCAGTTAATTGTTAAATTAGATGTCATCACAAATACACAGGGTGTAATATTCTAGTTAATTGTTAAATTACATGTCATCACTAATACACAGGGGATAATATTCCAGTTAATTGTTAAATTAGATGTCATCACTAATCCACAGGGGATAATATTCCAGTTAATTCTTAAATTAGATGTCATCACTTAAGCACAAGGGATAATATTCCATTTAATTGTTAAATTAGATGTCATCACTAATACACAGGGGATAACATTCCATTTAATTGTTAAATTAGATGTCATCACGAATACACAGGGGATAATATTCCAGATAATTGTTAAATTAGATGTCACAACGAATACACAGGTGATAATATTCCTGTTAATTGTGAAATTAGATGTCATCACTAATACACAGGTGATAATATTCCAGTTAATTATTAAATTAGATGTCATCACAAATACACAGGTGATAATATTCCAGTTAATTGTTAAATTAGATGTCATCACAAATACACAGGTGATAATATTCCAGTTAATTGTTAAATTAGATGTCATCACTAATACACAGGTGATAATATTCCAGTTAATTGTTAAATTAGATGTCATCACTAATACACAGGTGATAATATTCCAGTTAAGTGTAAAATAAGATGTCATCACTAATACACAGGGGATAATATTCCAGTTAATTGTTCAATTAGATGTCATCACTAATCCACAGGGGATAATATTCCAATTAATTCTTAAGTTAGATGTCATCACTAATACACAGGTGATAATATTCCAGTTAATTGTTAAATTAGATGTCATCACAAATACACAGGGGGTAATATTCCAGTTAATTATTAAATTAGATGTCATCACTAATACACAGGGGATAATATTCCTGTTAATTGTTAAATTAGATGTCATCACAAATACACAGGGGATAATATTCCAGTTAATTGTTAAATTAGATGTCATCACTAATACACAGGTGATAATATTCCAGTTAATTGTTAAATTAGATGTCATCACAAATACACAGGGGGTAATATTCCAGTTAATTATTAAATTAGATGTCATCACTAATACACAGGGGATAATATTCCAGTTAATTGTTAAATTAGATGTCATCACTAATACACAGGGGATAATATTCTATTTAATTGTTCAATTAGATGTCATCACGAATACACAGGGGATAATATTCCAGTTATTTGTTCAATTAGATGTCATCACTAATACACAGGGGGTAATATTCCAGTTAATTATTAAATTAGATGTCATCACTAATGCACAGGGGATAATATTCCAGTTACTTGTTAAATTAGATGTCATCACTATTACACAGGGGATAATATTCCAGTTAATTGTTAAATTAGATGTCATCACTAATACACAGGGGATAATATTCCAGATAATTGTTAAATTAGATGTCATCACTAATACACTGGTGATAATATTCCAGTTAATTGTTAAATTAGATGTCATCACTAATACACAGGGGATAATATTCCAGTTAATTGTTAAATTAGATGTCATCACTAATACACAGGGGATAATATTCCAGATAATTGTTAAATTAGATGTCTCAACTAATACACAGGTGATAATATTCCTGTTAATTGTTAAATTAGATGTCATCACTAATACACAGGTGATAATATTCCAGTTAATTGTTAAATTAGATGTCATCAATCATACACAGGGGATAATATTCTAGTTAATTGTTAAATTAGATGTCATCACTAATACACAGGTGATAATATTCCAGTTAATTGTTAAATTAGATGTCATCACTAATACACAGATGTTAATATTCCAGTTAATTGTTAAATGACATGTCATCACTAATACACAGCGGATAATATTCCAGTTAATTGTTCAATTAGATGTCATCGCTAATACACAGGGGATAATATTCCAGTTAATTGTTAAATTAGATGTCATCACTAATACACAGGTGATAATATTCCAGTTAATTGTTAAATTAGATGTCATCACTAATACACAGATGTTAATATTCCAGTTAATTGTTAAATGACATGTCATCACTAATACACAGCGGATAATGTTCCAGTTAATTGTTCAATTAGATGTCATCACTAATGCACAGGGGATAATATTCTTGTTAATTGTTAAATTATATGTCATCACTAATACACAGGTGATAATATTCCAGTTAATTGTTAAATTAGATGTCATCACAAATACACAGGGTGTAATATTCTAGTTAATTGTTAAATTACATGTCATCACTAATACACAGGGGATAATATTCCAGTTAATTGTTAAATTAGATGTCATCACTAATCCACTGGGGATAATATTCCAGTTAATTCTTAAATTAGATGTCATCACTTAAGCACAAGGGATAATATTCCATTTCATTGTTAAATTAGATGTCATCACTAATACACAGGGGATAACATTCCATTTAATTGTTAAATTAGATGTCATCACGAATACACAGGGGATAATATTCCAGATAATTGTTAAATTAGATGTCACAACGAATACACAGGTGATAATATTCCTGTTAATTGTTAAATTAGATGTCATCACTAATACACAGGTGATAATATTCCAGTTAATTATTAAATTAGATGTCATCAATAATACACAGGGGATAATATTCTAGTTAATTGTTAAATTAGATGTCATCACTAATACACAGGTGATAATATTCCAGTTAATTGTTAAATTAGATGTCATCACAAATACACAGGTGATAATATTCCAGTTAATTGTTAAATTAGATGTCATCACTAATAAACAGGTGATAATATTCCAGTTAATTGTTAAATTAGATGTCATCACTAATACACAGGTGATAATATTCCAGTTAAGTGTAAAATAAGATGTCATCACTAATACACAGGGGATAATATTCCAGTTAATTGTTCAATTAGATGTCATCACTAATCCACAGGGGATAATATTCCATTTAATTCTTAAGTTAGATGTCATCACTAATACACAGGTGATAATATTCCAGTTAATTGTTAAATTAGATGTCATCACAAATACACAGGGGGTAATATTCCAGTTAATTATTAAATTAGATGTCATCACTAATACACAGGGGATAATATTCCAGTTAATTGTTAAATTAGATGTCATCACTAATACACAGGGGATAATATTCCAGTTAATTGTTAAATTAGATGTCATCACTAATACACAGGGGATAATATTCCAGATAATTGTTAAATTAGATGTCATCACGAATACACAGGTGATAATATTCCAGTTAATTGTTAAATTACATGTCATCACTAATCCACAGGGGATAATATTCCAGTTAATTCTTAAATTAGATGTCATCACTTGAGCACAAGGGATAATATTCCATTTAATTGTTAAATTAGATGTCATCACTAATACACAGGGGATAACATTCCATTTAATTGTTAAATTAGATGTCATCACGAATACACAGGTGACAATATTCCAGATAATTGTTAAATTAGATGTCACAACTAATACACAGGTGATAATATTCCTGTTAATTGTTAAATTAGATGTCATCACTAATACACAGGTGATAATATTCCAGTTAATTGTTAAATTAGATGTCATCAATAATACACAGGGGATAATATTCTAGTTAATTGTTAAATTAGATGTCATCACTAATACACAGGTGATAATATTCCAGTTAATTGTTAAATTAGATTTCATCACTAATACACAGGTGATAATATTCCAGTTAATTGTTAAATTAGATGTCATCACTAATACACAGGTGATAATATTCCAGTTAATTGTTAAATTAGATGTCATCACTAATACACAGGGGATAATATTCCAGTTAATTGTTAAATTAGATGTCATTAATAATACACAGGGGATAATATTCTAGTTAATTGTTAAATTAGATGTCATCACTAATACACAGGTGATAATATTCCAGTTAAGTGTAAAATAAGATGTCATCACTAATACACAGGGGATAATATTGCAGTTAATTGTTCAATTAGATGTCATCACTAATCCACAGGGGATAATATTCCATTTAATTCTTAAGTTAGATGTCATCACTAATACACAGGTGATAATATTCCAGTTAATTGTTAAATTAGATGTCATCACAAATACACAGGGGATAATATTCCAGTTAATTGTTCAATTAGATGTCATCACAAATCCACAGGGGATAATATTCCATTTAATTCTTAAGTTAGATGTCATCACTAATACACAGGTGATAATATTCCAGTTAATTGTTCAATTGGATGTCATCACTAATCCACAGGTGATAATATTCCATTTAATTCTTAAGTTAGATGTCATCACTAATACACAGGTGATAACATTCCAGTTAATTATTAAATTAGATGTCATCACTAATACACAGGGGATAATATTCCAGTTAATTGTTAAATTAGATGTCATCACTAATACACAGGGGATAATATTCCATTTAATTGTTAAATTAGATGTCATCACTAATACACAGGGGATAATATTCCAGATAATTGTTAAATTAGATGTCATCACTAATACACAGGTGATAATATTCCAGTTAATTGTTAAATTAGATGTCATCACTAATACACAGGTGATAATATTCCAGTTAATTGTTAAATTAGATGTCATCACTAATACACAGGGGATAATATTCTAGTTAATTGTTAAATTAGATGTCATCACGAATACACAGGGGATAATATTCCAGTTATTTGTTCAATTAGATGTCATCACTAATACACAGGGGGTAATATTCCAGTTAATTATTAAATTAGATGTCATCACTAATACACAGGGGATAATATTCCAGTTAATTGTTAAATTAGATGTCATCACTATTACACAGGGGATAATATTCCAGTTAATTGTTAAATTAGATGTCATCACTAATACACAGGGGATAATATTCCAGATAATTGTTAAATTAGATGTCATCACTAATACACTGGTGATAATATTCCAGTTAATTGTTAAATTAGATGTCATCACTAATACACAGGGGATAATATTCCAGTTAATTGTTAACTGAGATGTCATCACTAATACACAGGGGATAATATTCCAGTTAATTGTTAAATTAGATGTCATCACTAATACACAGGGGATAATATTCCAGTTAATTGTTAACTGAGATGTCATCACTAATACACAGGGGATAATATTCCAGTCAATTGTTAAATTAGATGTCATCACTCATACACAGGGGATAATATTCCAGTTAATTGTTAAATTAGATGTCATCACGAATACACAGGTGATAATAGTCCAGTTAATTGTTAAATGACATGTCATCACTAATACACAGGGGATAATATTCCAGTTAATTGTTCAATTAGATGTCATCACAAATACACAGGGTGTAATATTCCGACTAATTGTTAACTAAGATGTCATCACTAATACACAGGGGATAATATTCCAGTTAATTGTTAAATTATATGTCATCACCAATACACAGGTGATAATATTCCGATTAATTGTTAACTTATATATCATCACTAATACACAGGGGATAATATTCCAGTTAATTGTTAAATTACATGTCATCACTAATACACAGGGGATAATATTCCAGTTAATTGTTAAATTAGATGTCATCACTAATACACAGGGGATAATATTCCATTTAATTGTTCAATTAGATGTCATCACTCATACACAGGGGATAACATTCCATTTAATTATTAGATTAGATGTCATCACTAATGCACAGGGGATAATATTCCACTTAATTGTTAAATTAGATGTCATCACTCATGCACAGGGGATAATATTCTGGTTAATTGTTCAATTATATGTCATCATCAATACACAGGGGATAATATTCCAGTTAATTGTTAAATATGATGTCATCACCATTACACTGGATAATATTCCAGTTAATTGTTAAATTAGATATCATCACTGATACACAGGGGGTAGTATTTCAGTTATTTGTTAAATTAGATGTCATCACTAACACACAGGGGATAATATTCCAGTTAATTGTTAAATTAGATGTCATCACTAATACACAGGGGATAATATTCCATTTAATGGTTACATTAGATGTCATCACTAATACACAGGTGATAATATTCCAGTTAATTGTTAAATTAGATGTCATCACGAATACACAGGGAATAATATTCTGGGTAACTGTTAAATTAGATGACATCACTCATGCACAGGGGATAATATTCCAGTTAATTGTAAAAATAGATGTCTTTCCGGAATCAAAGGGAATAATATTCTGGTTAATTTTTCAATTATATGTCATCACTAATACACAGGGGATAATATTCCAGTTAATTGTTAAATTAGATGTCATCACTAATACACAGGGATAATATTCCAGTTAATTGTTAAATTAGATTTGATCACTAATACACGGGATAATATTCAAGTTAATTGTTAAATTAAATGTCATCACGAATACACAGGGGTTAATATTCCAGTTAATTGTTAAATTAGATTTCATCACTAATACACAGGGGATAATATTCCAGTTAATTGTTATATTAGATGTCATCACTAATACACAGGGATAATATTCCAGTTAATTGTTAAATTAGATTTCATCACTAATACACAGGGGATAATATTCCAGTTAATTGTTAAATTAGATGTCATCACTAATACACAGGGATAATATTCCAGTTAATTGTGCAATTAGATGTCATCACTATTGCACACGGAACAACATTCCAATTAATTGTTAAATTGGATGTCATCACTAATACACAGAGGATAATATTCCAATTAATTGTTAAATTGGATGTCATCACTAATACACAGGGGATAATATTCCTGTTAATTGATCAATTAGATGTCATCACTAATACACAGGGGATAATATTCCAGTTAATTGTTAAATTAACTGACCACCTCCAGGCGCGTATCCATTGTCTCTCGAGATAAGGAGGCCCAAAAGGAAATTGTTAAATTAGATGTCATCACAAATGCACAGGGGATAATATTCCAGTTAATTGTTAAATCAGATGTCATCAGGAATGCACAAGGGATAATATTCCACTTAATTGTTAAATGAGATGTCGTCACTAATGCACAGGGGATAATATTCCAGTTAATTGATAAATTAGATGTCATCACTAATGCACAGTGGATAATATTCCAGTTAATTGTTAAATTAGATGTCATCACTAATACACAGGGGATAATATTCCGATTAATCGTTAACTTAGATGTCATCACTCATGCACAGTGGACAATATTCTGTTTAATTGTTAAATTAGATGTCATCACCAATACACAGGGAATAATATTCTGGCTAATTGTGAAAAATAGATGTCTTCACGTATTCACAGGGGAGAATATTCTGGTTCACTGTTTAATTAGATGTCATCACCAATACACGGGGGTTAATATTCCAGTTAATTGTTAATTTAGATGTCATCACAAATTCATAGGGTATCGTCTTCGGGTTAGTTGTTAAATTAGCTGACATCACTAATACACAGAGAATAATATTCTGGTTAATTGTTAAATTAGTTGTCATCACTTATACGCAGGGAATAATATTCTGGTTAATTGTGAAATTAGATACCACCACTCATACAAAGGGATAATATTCCGGTTAATTGTTAAATTAGATGTCATCATTAATACACAGGGGACAATATTCCAGTTAATTGTTAAAATAGATGTCTTCACTAATTCACAGGGAATAATATTCTGGTTAATTGTTAAATTAGATGTCATCACGATTACACAGGGGATAATATTCCAGTTAATTGTTAAATTAGATGTCATCACTGATACACAGGGGATAATATTCCAGTTAAATGTGCAATTAGATGTCATCACTAATGCACAGGGAATAACATTCCAATTAATTGTTAAATTGGATGTCATCACCAATACACAGGGGATAATATTCCAATCAATTGTTAAATTAGATGTCATCACTAATGCACAGGGAATAACATTCCAATTAATTGTTAAATTGGATGTCATCTCTAATACACAAGGGATAATAATCCAATTAATTGTTAAATTAGATGTCATCACTAATGCACAGGGAATAACATTCCAATTAATTGTTATATTAGATGTCATCAGTAATACACAGGTGATAATATTCCAGTTAATTGTTAAATTAGATGTCATCACGAATACACAGGGAATAATATTCTGGGTAACTGTTAAATTAGATGACATCACTCATGCACAGGGGATAATATTCCAGTTAATTGTTAAAATAGATGTCTTTCCGAAATCACAGGGAATAATATTCTGGTTAATTTTTCACTTATATGTCATCACCAATACACAGGGGTAACATTCCAGTTAATTGTTAAATATGATGTCATCACTAATACACAGGGGGTAATATTCCAGTTATTTGTTAAATTAGATGTCATCACTTACCCACAGGGGATAATATTCCAGTTAATTGTTAAATTTGATGTCATCACTAATACACAGGAGATAATATTCCATTTAATGGTAACATTAGATGTCATCACGAATACACAGGGGATAATAATCCAATTAATTGTTAAATTAGATGTCATCACTAATGCACAGGGAATAACATTCCAATTAATTGTTATATTAGATGTCATCACTAATACACAGGTGATAATATTCCAGTTAATTGTTAAATTAGATGTCATCACGAATACACAGGGAATAATATTCTGGGTAACTGTTAAATTAGATGACATCACTCATGCACAGGGGATAATATTCCAGTTAATTGTTAAAATAGATGTCTTTCCGAAATCACAGGGAATAATATTCTGGTTAATTTTTCACTTATATGTCATCACCAATACACAGGGGTAACATTCCAGTTAATTGTTAAATTAGATGTCATCACTAATACACAGGGGGTAATATTCCAGTTATTTGTTAAATTAGATGTCATCACTTACCCACAGGGGATAATATTCCAGTTAATTGTTAAATTTGATGTCATCACTAATACACAGGAGATAATATTCCATTTAATGGTAACATTAGATGTCATCACGAATACACAGGGGATAATATTCCAGTTAATTGTTAAATTAGATGTCATCACCAATACACAGGGAACAAAATTCTGGCTCATTGTTAAAAATAGATGTCGTCTCGAATTGGCAGCGGAAAATATGCTGGTTAATTGCTTAATTAGATGTCATCACCAATACACGGGGGTTAATATTCCAGTTAATTGTTAAATTAGATGTCATAACTAATACACAGGGAATAACATCCGATTAATTGTTAAATTAGATGTCATCACGAATACACAGGGGATAATATTCTGGTTAATTGCTAACTTAGATGTCATCACTAATACACAGGGGTTAATATTCCATTTTATCGTTAGATTAGATGTCATCACTAATGCACAGGGGAGAATATTTCAGTTAATTGTTAAATTAAATGTCATCACGAATACACAGGGGTTAATAGTCCAGTTAATTGTTAAATTAGATGTCATCACTAATACACAGGGGATAATATTCCAGTTAATTGTTAAATTAGATGTCATCAATAATACACAGGGATAATATTCCAGTTAATTGTTACATTAGATTTCATCAATAATACACAGGGGATAATATTCCAGTTAATTGTGCAATTAGATGTCATCACTAATGCACAGGGAATAACATTCCAACTAATTGTTAAATTGGATGTCATCACTAATACACAGGGGATAATATTCCAATTAATTGTAAAATTGGATGTCATCACTAACACACAGGGGATAATATTCCTGTTAATTGATCAATTAGATGTCATCACGAATACACAGGGGATAATATTCCAGTTAATTGTTAAATTAACTGACCACCTCCAGGCGCGTATCCATTGTCTCTCGAGATAAGGAGGCCCAAAAGGAAATTGTTAAATTAGATGTCATCACTATTGCACAGGGGATAATATTCCAGTTAATTGTTCAATTAGATGTCATCACCAATGCACAGGGGATAATATTCCAGTTAATTGTTAAATGAGATGTCGTCACTAATGCACAGGGGATAATATTCCAGTTAATTGTTAAATTAGATGTCATCACTAATGCACAGTGGATAATATTCCAGTTAATTGTTAAATTAGATGTCATCACTAATACACAGGGGATAATATTCCGATTAAAATTTAACTTAGATGTCATCACTAATGCACAGTGGACAATATTCTGGTTAATTGTTAAATTAGATGTCATCACCAATACACAGGGAATAATATTCTGGCTAATTGTTAAAAATAGATGTCTTCACGTATTCACCGGGGTGAACATTCTGGTTAACTGTTTAATTAGATGTCATCACCAATACACGGGGGTTAATATTCCCGTTAATTGTTAATTTAGATGTCATCACAAATACAGAGGGTATCGTCTTCGGTTTAGTTGTTGAATTAGCTGACATCACTAATACACAGAGAATAATATTCTGGTTAATTGTTAAATGAGTTGTCATCACTTATACGCAGGGAATAATATTCTGGTTAATTGTGAAATTAGATACCACCACTCATACAAAGGGATAATATTCCGGTTAATTGTTAAATTAGATGTCATCATTAATACACAGGGGACAATATTCCAGTTAATTGTTAAAATAGATGTCTTCACTAATTCACAGGGAATAATATTCTGGTTAATTGTTAAATTAGATGTCATCACGATTACACAGGGGATAATATTCCAGTTAATTGTTAAATTAGATGTCATCACTGATACACAGGGGATAATATTCCAGTTAAATGTGCAATTAGATGTCATCACTAATGCACAAGGAATAACATTCCAATTAATTGTTAAATTGGATGTCATCACCAATACACAGGGGATAATATTCCGATTAATTGTTAAATTAGATGCCATCACTAATGCACAGGGAATAACATTCCAATTAATTGTTAAATTGGATGTCATCTCTAATACACAGAAGATAATATTCCAATTAATTGTTAAATTAGATGTCATCACTAATACACAGAGGATAATATTCCAGTTAATTGTTCAATTAGATGTCATCACTAATGCACAGAGTATAACATTCCAATTATTTGTTCAATTAGATGTCATCGCTAATACACAGGGGATAATATTCCATTTAATGGTTACATTACATGTCATCACTAATACACAGGTGATAATATTCCAGTTAATTGTTAAATTAGATGTCATCACGAATACACAGGGAATAATATTCTGGGTAACTGTTAAATTAGATGACATCACTCATGCACAGGGGATAATATTCCAGTTAATTGTTAAAATAGATGTCTTTCCGAAATCACAGGGAATAATATTCTGGTTAATTTTTCAATTATATGTCATCACCAGTACACAGGGGTAACATTCCAGTTAATTGTTAAATATGATGTCATCACTAATACACGGGATAATATTCCAGTTAATTGTTAAATTAGATGTCATCACTAATACACAAGAGGTAATATTCCAGTTATTTGTTAAATTAGATGTCATCACTAACACACAGGGGATAATATTCCAGTTAATTGTTAAATTAGATGACATCACTAATACACAGGAGATAATATTCCATTTAATGGTAACATGAGATGTCATCACGAATACACAGGGGATAATATTCCAGTTAATTGTTAAATTAGATGTCATCACCAATACACAGGGAACAAAATTCTGGCTCATTGTTAAAAATAGATGTCGTCACGAATTCGCAGCGGAAAATATTCTGGTTAATTGCTTAATTAGATGTCATCACCAATACACGGGGGTTAATATTCCAGTAAATTGTTAAATTAGATGTCATAACTAATACACAGGGAATAACATCCGATTAATTGTTAAATTAGGTGTCATCACGAATACACAGGGGATAATATTCTGGTTAATTGCTAACTTAGATGTCATCACTAATACACAGGGGTTAATATTCCATTTTATCGTTAGATTAGATGTCATCACTAATGCACAGGGGAGAATATTTCAGTTAATTGTTAAATTAAATGTCATCACGAATACACAGGGGTTAATAGTCCAGTTAATTGTTAAATTAGATGTCATCACTAATACACAGGGGATAATATTCCAGTTAATTGTTAAATTAGATGTCATCACTAATACACAGGGATAATATTCCAGTTAATTGTTAAATTAGATTTCATCAGTAATACACAGGGGATAATATTCCAGTTAATTGTGCAATTAGATGTCATCACTAATGCACAGGGAATAGTATTCATGTTAATTGATCAATTAGATGTCATCACTAATACACAGGGGATAATATTCCAGTTAATTGTTAAATAAGATGTCATCACTAATACACAGGTGATAATATTCCAGTTAATTGTTAAATTAGATGTCATCACTAATACACAGGGGATAATATTCCAGTTAATTGTTAAATTAGATGTCATCACTAATACACAGGGATAATATTCCAGTTAATTGTTAAATGAGATGTCGTCACTAATGCACAGGGGATAATATTCCAGTTAATAGATAAATTAGATGTCATCACTAATGCACAGTGGATAATATTCTAGTTAATTGTTAATTTAGATGTCACCACAAATACATAGGGTATCGTCTTCGGGTTAGTTGTTAAATTAGCTGACATCACTAATACACAGAGAATAATATTCTGGTTAATTGTTAAATTAGTTGTCATCACTTATATGCAGGGAATAATATTCTGGTTAATTGTGAAATTAGATACCACCACTCATACAAAGGGATAATATTCCGGTTAATTGTTAAATTAGATGTCATCATTAATACACTGGGGACAATATTCCAGTTAATTGTTAAAATAGATTTCTTCACTAATTCACAGGGAATAATATTCTGGTTAATTGTTAAATTAGATGTCATCACGATTACACAGGGGATAATATTCCAGTTAAATGTGCAATTAGATGTCATCACTAATGCACAGGGAATAACATTCCAATTAAGTGTTAAATTGGATGTCATCACTAATACACAGGGGATAACATTCCAATTAATTGTTAAATTGGATGTTATCACTAATGCTCAAGGGATAATATTCCAGTTAATTGTTAAATTAATTGGCCACCTCCAGGCGCGTTTCCATTGTCTCTCGAGAGAAGGTGGCCCAAAAGGAAATTGTTAAATTAGATGTCATCACTAATGCACAGGGGATAATATTCCAGTTAATTGTTAAATGAGATGTCATCACTAATGCACAGGGGATAATATTCCAGTTAATTGATAAATTTGATGTCATCACTAATACACAGGGGATAATATTCCGATTAATTGTTAAATTAGATGTCATCACGAATACACAGGGGATAATATTCCGATTAATTGTTAACTTCGATGTCATCACTAATACACAGTGTATAATATTCTGGTTAATTGTTAAATTAGATGTCATCACTAATACACAGTGTGTAATATTCTGATTAATTGTTAAATTAGATGTCATCACCAATACACAGGGAATAATATTCTGGCTAATTGTTAAAAATAGATGTGTTCACGTATTCACAGGGGAGAATATTCCACTTAATTGTTAAATTAGATATCATCACCAATACACGGCGGTTAATATTCCATTTAATTGTTAATTTAGATGTCATCACAAATACATAGGGTATCATCTTCGGGTTAGTTGTTAAATTAGCTGACATCACTAATACATAGGGAATAATATTCTGGTTAATTGTTAAATTAGATGTCATCACTTCTACGCAGGGAATAATATTCTGGTTAATTGTGAAATTAGATACCATCAGTCATACAAAGGCATAATATAACGGTTCAATGTTAAGTTAGATGCCATCATTAATACACAGGGGACAATATTCCAGTTAATTGTTAAAATAGATGTCTTCACTATATCACAGGCAATAATATTCTGCTTAATTGTTAAATTAGATGTCATCACTAATACACAGGGGATAATATCCCAGTTAATTGTTAAATTAGACGTCATCAGTAATACACAGGGGATAATATTCTGGTTAATTGTTTAATTAGATGTCATCACCATTACACAGGGGACAATATTCCAGTTAATTGTTAAATTAGATGTCATCAGTAATACACAGGGAATAATATTCCTGTTAATTGTTAAATTAGCTGCCAAAACGAATTCACGGCAGTTAATTATCCAGTTAATTGTTCAATGAGATGTCATCACTCATACACAGGGTGCAGTATTCCAGTTAATTGTTAAATTAGATGTCATCGCTAACACACGTTCTAGTATTACAATTAATTGTTAAATTAGATGTCTTCACCACTACACAGGGGATAATATTCCGGTTAATTGTTAAATTAGATGTCATCAATAATACACAGGTGATAATATTCCAGTTAATTGTTAAATGAGATGTCATCAATAACACCAGGGGGATAATATTCCACTTAATTGTTAAATTAGATGTCATCAATATTACACAGGTGATAATATTCCAGTTAATTGTTAAATGAGATGTCATCAATAACACCAGGGGGATAATATTCCAGTTAATTGTTATATTACATGTCCTCACTAATACACAGGGGTTAATATTCCGGTTAATTGTTAAATTAGATGTCATCAATAATACACAGTGTATAATATTCCAGTTAATTGTTAAATTGGATGTCTTCAGTACAACACGTGATAATATTCCAGTTAATTGTTAAATTAAATGTCATCACTTATAAACAGGGGAGAATATTCCAGTTAATTGTTAAATTAGATGTCATCAGTAATACACAAGGTATAGTATTCCAGTCAATTGTTAAATTAGATGTCATCACTAATACACAGGGTATAGTATTCCAGTTAATTGTTAAATTAGATGTCTTCACTGCAACACAGGGAATAATATTCTGTTTCATTGTTAATTTGCACGTCCTCACTAATACATAGCGGATAATATTCTGGTTAATTGTTAAATTCGATGTCATCACTAATACTCAGGATATAAGATTCAGTTTAATTGTTAAATTAGCTGCCTTCACACATACACAGGGGATAATATTTTAGTTAATTGTTAAATTAGATGTCATCACTAATACAAAAGGTATAAATTTCCAGTTAAATGTTAAATTAGATGTCATCACTCATACACAGTGTATAATATTCTGCTTAATTGTTAAATTCGATGTCATCACTAATACAAAGTGTATAAATTTCCTGTTAATGTTAAATTAGATGTAATCACTATTACACAGGGTATAATATTCTGGTTAATTGTTGCATTAGATATGATCAATAATACACAGGGTATAATATTCTGATTAATTGATAAATTAGATATCATCACTGATACACAATGTATAATCTGGTTAATTGTTTTATTAGATGTCATCACTTATACAGAGGGGAAAATATTCTGTTTAATTGTTAAATTAGATGTCATCACTAATACACAGGGGATAATATTCTGGTTAATTCTTACATTAGATGCGATCACTAATACACAGGTGATAATATACTGGTTAATTGTTAAATTGGATGTCATGGCTAATACACAAAGGATTATCTGGTTATTTGTTAAAATCGATGACATCACTGATACAGAGGTGATAATATTCCGGTTAATTGTTAAATTAGATGTCATCACTAATGCTCAGGCTATAAGATTCAGGTTAATTGTTAAATTAGGTGCCTTCACACATACACAGGGGATGAGATTTTAGTTTATTGTTAAATTCGATGTCATCACTATTACAAAAGGTATAAATTTCCAGTTAATGTTAAATTAGATGTCACCTCTAATACACAGTATATAATATTCTGTTTAATTGTTAAATTAGATGTCATCACAAATACACAGTGTATAATATTCCTGTTAAATGTTCAATTAGATGTCATCACTAATACACAGTATATAATATTCTGTTTAATTGTTAAATCAGATGTCATCACTAATACACAGGGAATAATATGTTGGTTAATTGTTAAATTCGATGTCATCACTAATACACAGGATATAATATTCTGGTTAATTGTTACATTAGATGTCATCACAAATACGCAGGGGGTTATGTTCCGGTTAATTGTTAAATTAGATCTCTCTAATAAACATGGGATAATGTTTTAGTTAATTTTTGTATTAGATGTCATCACTAATAGACAGTGTATTATATTGTTGTTACTGGTTAAATTAGATGTCATCACTAATACATTGGTTATAATAGTCCAGAAAATGGTTAAATTAGATGTCATCACTAATACACAGGGGTTAATATTCTGGTTAATTGTTAAATTGGATGTCTTCACTGATGCACAGGTTACAATATTCTGCTTAATTGTTAAATTAGATATCATCACTAATACACAGGTGTCATATTCTGGTTAATTGTTACATTAGATATGATCAATAATACACAGGGTATAATATTCTGGTTAATTGATAAATTAGATATCATCACTAATACTCAATGTATATTCTGGTTAATTGTTGAATTAGATGTCATCACTAATGCACAGTGTGTAATATTCTGGTTATTTGTTATGTTAGATGTCATCACTACTACACAGGGGATAATATACTGGTTAATTGTTAAATTCGATGTCATCAGTAATACACCGTGTATAATATTATGTTTAATTGTTAAATTAGATGTCATCACTAATTCACTGTATAATATTCTGGTTAATTAAATTAGAAGTCATCACTAATACACAGTGTATAATCTATTTAATTGCTAAATTAGACATGACAACTAAAACAGACTCTAAAATATCCCACTTAATTTTTAAGTTACATGTCATCCCTAATCCACAGGGGCAATATTTTGGTTAATTGTTACGAGCTATCATCCTGAAAAGTAAGTTTACACATTCCAGATAATGGTTAAATTAGACTGCATCTTTAATGCTTCGGTTATAATATTGTGTTTAATTGTTATATTGACATCATTCCTAATACAATGAAATTCGTGCCCTGATCCAACTGGATCTCAGCAGGCAGCCCATGTGGGTAAAGTATTTGTTTAGCCCCTCCACCACTACCTTGGCAGAGATAGTTCTTCTGTGGAATGTCCTCTCCACATCCATAATGGTGAGAAGATACTGCTTGACCCCTTTTGTTTTCGGCAGCGGTCCCACACAATCCACCAGCATTCTGTTGAAGAGTTCCCCAAAAGCTGGTTTGGGAATTAGAGGTGCACTTTTTATTGCAAGTTGGGGCTTCCCCACAACCTGGCACATGTGAACAGTTTTGCAGAACTCCATCACATCTTTGTGGAGTCGTGGCCAGTCCAACTGCTGTCGTCTGCAGGCTTGGATTTTTCTGATGCCGACATCTCCAGCCATTGGAATTCCTGGGTTATTCTCAGTATTTACTTCTGGTACCTGGGCAGAACAACTATCTGGTGAGCCACTGTCCACTCTTCATCCGCAGTTCTCTAAGGAGGTCTCCATTTCCTCATCGTCACTTCATTCTTTAAATAGTCACACCCTGGAACTCCCTCTGCTTCAGTTTAACTTTAGACAGTCTGTGCTAACTTTTTAAATATTGGGTCAGCTTGCGCAGCCTCGACCAAGGAAGATCTGTTTAACACATCCTTTTTGTCCTCTGAATTCCCAAAGAAGGTTTCGGATAACTAGACAGGAGGGTCATCCGCCTGCACTGTCAGTTCAGCCTCCTCTGATGGAGCTTGTTTGACCATGGACCAGCACAACACAAAGGCAGGAAAAATGTCAGGGGCCTTCTGCTGTAACTGCTCTGTCTATCTCATCTATTTCAGTCTCTCTAAAACCACTGGGGAAGCTAGCACCTTCACCCTGACCAGATCATTACCCAGGGACAGGTCCACCCTGTCCACAGGTAAATTAGGGACAATCCCCAGGTTTACCAGTTCTGAAACAAAGCTGCACTCCAGATATATTCGATATGGAGTCCTGGGCATTTACCTTCCCCAATACTGTTTACTCATACTTGAGCGTTCGATGCCCTCTCTGGGGGAGAGTTCATGCATTTTCCCAGCAGGAGGGAATAGGTGGCCCCTTTATCCCAAGTACGGCTTTGGGCTTCCTTGCTGCATTCGAGGGGTATTTGGCCACTTTTCCTTAGGATACAAAATACTGCTATCTCGCAGGGATTTTCTTAAATTTTCCAGGACTCTCTGTGTTGGGCATACTGTGTCTTACTGCCACAGTTAAAGTCACAGCCTGGTCTTCTGTTTTTCCCATCAGGGCCCCATTTCCTGAACTGGTCTGGTGTATCCTGATTAATCCGACAGATTTTCATTGCAACGTCCAGCAGTCAGCTCGGAGGTGATTGTTCAACCTTGCCCGTCTTAGAGCGAAGACCAAAGTCCGAACAGTCCTCATCAGGGAACTCCTCTTACCTGAAGATGCTGCATTAACATCTTATACTGAAGAGTGTCTGCAGAGACTCATCGACAGGTTTGCAACTGTCTGCAATGAATTTGGCCTAACCATCAGCATCAAGAAAACGAATATAATGGGACAGGACGTCAGAAATGCTCCATCCATCAATATCGGCGACCATACTCTGGAAGTGGTTCAAGAGTTCACCTAACTAAGCTCAACTATCACCAGTAACCTGTCTCTCGATGCAGAATTAAACAAGCGCATGGGAAAGGCTTCCACTGCAATGTCCAGACTGGCCAAGAGAGTGTGGGAAAATGGCGCACTGACACGGAACACAAAAGTCCAAGTGTATCAGGCCTGTGTCCTCAGTACCTTACTCTACGACAGCGAGACCTGGACAATGTATGTCTGCCAAGAGCGACGTCACAATTCATTCCATCTTCGCTGCCTCTGGAGAATACTTGGCATCAGGTGGCAGGACCGTATCTCCACCACAGAAGTCCTCGAGGCGGCCAACAAGCCCAGCATATACTAAGCCAGCGGCGCGTAAGATGGCTTTGCCCTGTGACCCACATGGAAGAGGGCAGGATTCCCAAGGACACATTGTACAGCAAACTCGTCACTGGTACCAGACCCACCGGCCGTTCATGTCTCCGCTTTAAAGACGTCTGCAAACGCGACATGACGTCCCGTGACATTGATCGCAAATGGTGGGAGTCAGTTGCCAGCGATCACCAGAGCTGGCAGGCAGCAATAAAGGTGGGGCTAAAGTGTGGTGAGTCAAAGAGACTTTGCAGTTGGCAGGAAAAAAGACAGTAGTGCAAGGAGAGAGCCAACTATGTAACAGCACCGACAACCAATTTTATCTGCTACACCTGTGGAAGAGTTTGTTAATCTAGAATTGGCCTTTGTAGCCACTCTAGGCGTTGTTTCACAAACCAGTGACCACCTCTAGGCACTTACCCATTGTCTCTCGAGACAAGGAGGCCAAAGAAGGAGTTCAGTTGCTGGTCCGTGATAACCCCAGGATGTTGATAGTGGGGGATTCAGCGACGGTAATGCAAATGTATGTCAAGGGGAGATGGTTAGATTCTCTCTTGTTGGAGATGATCATTGCCCAGCACTTGCGTAGCGCGAATGTTACTTGCCACTTCGCAGCTCAAGCCTGGATATTGTCCTAGTGTTGCTTGTTTTCTACACGGACTGCTTCAGTATTGGAGGAGTCACGAATGGTGCTGAACATTGTGCAATAATCAGCGAACATCCCCACTTCTGACCTTATGATGGAAGGAAGGTCATTGATGAAGCAGCTGAAGATGGTTGGGCCTAGGACAGTACCCTGAAGAACTCCTGCAGTGATGTCCTGGAGCTCAGATGATTGACGTCCAACTCTAAACCTGTTATATTTTTCAGGTTCAAGTGCAAAATGGTTGGCACATGTTTTAGGATTTCGGCTTTCCTAGCTTTTGGATGGATAGTAATCCCTTACTGCTCAGTTCTGTACAGAAATGTAGTTAGGCCACACTTAGAATATTGTGTGCAATTCTGGTCGCCACACTACCATAACGACGTGCAGGCCTTGGAGAGGGTACAGATGAGGTTTACCAGAATGTTGCCTGGTCTGGAGGGCATTAGCTATGAGTAGAGGTTGGATAAACTCGGATTGTTTTCACTGGAACGACGGAGGTGGAGGGGCGACATGACAGAGGTTTACAAAGTTATGAGTGGCATGGACAGAGTGGATAGTCAGAAGCTTTTTCCCAGGGTGTAAGTGTCAGTTACGAGGGGACATAGGTTTAAGGTGAGAGGGGCAAAGGTTAGAGGGGATGTGTGAGTCAAGTTCTTAACACAGAGGGTGGTGAGTATATGGAACTTGCTGCCGGGGGAGGTGGTGGAAGCAGGTACGATAGCGACCTTTAAGAGGCATCTTGACAAATACATGAATGGGATGGCAATAGAGGGATATGGTCACCGGAAGTGCAGAAGGTTTTAGTTTAGGCAGGCATCAAGATCGGCGCAGGCTTGAAGGGCCGAATCGCCTGTTCCTGCGCGATACTGTATTTTGTACAATCCTCAACTCTTCAACGAATAGGGCATTTAACCTGCCCCAAGTTACTTCACTCTGGGTTAGGAAGGTACTGCCTCAAATGTGGACATTTAAATACTCCAGCAGTGAAAAACCCAATTAAAACTATATTGAAGTTTTTGAAGTTTTGCTCGGGAACCATTTGGTTCCCCACTCGAAATGTCACAACTGTCTTTGGTTTTTGATCCCAGATGCGAGCCCCAAATTTAGTTTACACTTCAGGTGAGGAGGGGTCGAAAGGCTCCCGTCTTGTCGCTCTCCTTGTTCGATGCCACAGGCTTTATTCCTTTTTACATAGTGCATGTGTTTACCAATTCAGTGAGTGTTTAATACTTCAAGTGCTAGGAGCATAAAAGAATCAATCAGACAGCTTTTCTTTAGTTTAAACAAGAAAGAGTTTATTTTATTGTACTGAAAATCAAATACCGATTGAAGTGAAATAGTAAACTCTGCTTCAACTTTCATACTCACACACACACACACACACACACACACACACACACACACACGAGAATCACACGTACACACAAATAGGTTACAGAGTGATGGAGAATAGGTTGGGTTGGATTAGAGTCCAGAAGAAGTAAAACTAATGTACAGTTTGTGGGGTCTGGTAATTCATTTTTCCTCTCACTGAATTCATGGTTCCCAAGTCTCTGGCTGGTAGAAGTGGACATGCAGCTGGTCCGCCTGGTTCAGTTGTTTCTTGATGACAGTAACGCTCAGTGGCTTTCTCCCCAGGTCTCTGTAGCAATGGTAGACTTGGATGTTCTGCAGTCACAGACAGATTACAACATTTACAATGTTACCTGGAGAGAGAAAGAGAACGTAATACAGCCCAACCAGGGTCTTGCATGGGTTAGCTTGCAAAGCTTGTCTGCTGTGAGTAACAAAAAGCTACAAGTTTACATAGAGTGGGGTGGGGGGGGGGGCGGAGAGGGGGGCTGTCACATGGTCTATCAGTACCTTTCTTCCTTTAATGAGTTTCAAAGTCAAAGAATCCCAAATCTCTCTCAAATTATATTGTAAATGTTTCACCTGCAGGTACGTCTCCGGTAGTAAATGCGGCAAGATGGCTTTGAATGTCTTGCTAATGAGGGTGATCCCAGATAATCTCCTCAATTGTTCAAAACATTGTCGTGGGTGGGAACTTTGAAGACATACATCTCCACTTCGATGTCCTGGAATGTGAGGTATTTCAATGCAAATTGTGGTGGCCATTTTGACTACCAGCTTTTTAAATGTTAAATGCAGGATTCCAGCTTTCCAATTTCAAAGTTTAATGTTGGTTTCCAACCAGTGAATTAAAAATTCTCATTCAGCATAGCATGTTTTCTTGGCAGGAGGTATTAGAAACGCGTGCTGCACTTCAAGATGTTAATACAAAAAGCATCCTGGTTGCTGAGGGAAATAAGAGTGGAAATTGTGAAGGAACTGACCATAGTTTTCCTTATACACAGAGATGGTGCCAAAGGACTGGAGAATTTTAAATGTTACACCATTCTCCTAAAAAGAGTGTAAGGACAAGCCCAGCAAATAGAGGACAGCCAGTTAAACCACGGTGCTGGGAAAGCTTTTAAAACAATAATCCAAAACAAAATTAACTGACTGGGACAAATGTGGATGAATTTAGCCTCACCAAAGCCTTGTATAAATGCAGCAAAACACCCTTTCTCCTGTATTTCAATCCTCTCGCTATGAAGGCCAACATACCATTTTCCTCCTTAACTGCCTGCTGCACCTGCATGTTTACTTTCAGCAACTGGTGCACAAGGACACCCAGGTCTCACTGCACCTCCCCCTCTCCAAAGTTATCGTCGTTCAGACAATATGCCTTTCTGTTTTTGACACCAAAGTGGATAACTTCACATTTATCCACATGATACTGCATCTGCCATGTATTTCCCACTCACTCAACCTGTGAACATCACACTGGAGCTTCTCTGCATCCTCCTCACAGCTCACCCTCCCACCCAGCTTTGTGTCATCTGCAAACTTGGATATATTACATTTACTCTTACTGTTTGTTTCCTGTATGCCAACTAGTTCTCTCCATGTCAGTACCATACCCCCAATCCCATGGGATTCAACTTTTGGACGCTAATCTCCTGTGTGGGACCTGATTGAAAGCCTTATTAAAGTCCAAATACAACACATCCACTCGTTCTCTCTTATTTATTCTATTAGTTACATCCTCAAAAATTCCAGTAGATTTGCCAAGCATGATTTCCCTTTCCTAAATCCATGCTGACTGTGTCCGATCCTGTCACTGTTTCCCAAGTGCTCTGTAATTACATATTTTATAATGGACTCTAGCATTTTCCCCACTACTGATGTCAGGATAGCCCCTCTGTAATTCCCTGTTGTCTCTTTACCTCTTTTTTTTTTAATAGTGGGGTTACATTGTCTACCCTCCAATCCATTGTAACTGTTCCAGAATAGAATTTTGAAGAATGACCAGCAATGCATCTACTATTTCTGGTGTCACTTCCTTAAGTACTTTGGAATGTAGATTATCAGGCCCTGGGGATTTAGCAGCCTTCAATCCCATCAATTTACCCAACACCATTTCCCTATTAATACTGATTTGTGTCCTCCTTTGAGAAGAAAGAACCAAAGTATGTATTTAATTATTCTGCCATTTCTTTGTTCCCTATTACTTCCAAACATCATTTGATGAAGTGTCACTTAACAGGCTTGTCGATAAAGATAAAGCCCATGGAATAAAAGTGACAAAGCTGTCTGCATGACAGGAAGCAGAGAGAGGGGGTGAAAGGTTGTTGTTAGAACTGGAGGAAGTTTCCCGCAGGGCTCGTTACTAGGTCTGAAACTTTTCATGATATATTTTAGCCACTTGGACTTGAGTGTAGATTAGATTAGAGATACAGCACTGAAACAGGTCCTTCGGCCCACCGAGTCTGTGCCGACCATCAACCACCCATTTAGACTAGTCCTGCACTAATTCCGTATTCCTACCACATCCCCACCTGTCCCTATATTTCCCTACCACCTACCTATACTAGGGGCAATTGCTAATGGCCAATTTACCTATCAACCTGCAAGTCCTTGGCATGTGGGAGGAAACCAGAGCACCCGGAAAAAACCCACGCAGACACAGGGAGAACTTGCAAACTCGACACAGGCAATACCCAGAATTGAACCCGGGTTGCTGGAGCTGTGAGGCTGCGGTGCCAACCACTGCGCCACTGTGCCGCCCTGTAAATGGCACAATTGTAAATTTTACACTTGCCACAAAACCTGG
The DNA here is from genome assembly GCF_036365525.1 of Heterodontus francisci. Taxonomy (NCBI): domain Eukaryota; kingdom Metazoa; phylum Chordata; class Chondrichthyes; order Heterodontiformes; family Heterodontidae; genus Heterodontus; species Heterodontus francisci. The sequence continues at coordinate 1,348,795 of NW_027140740.1, read as the reverse complement.
AAGTGTATTGCACAATGAGGATGATATTGACAGACTTCAAGTGGATATAGACAGACTGATGGAATGGACGTACACATGGTAGATAAACATTAACAGAAACGCAAAATGATACATTTTTCATGGGATGGACAGGAGAGGCAATGGAAAATAAAGGGTGTAATTGTAATGGGGGTGCAGCAGAAGTTTGGATGCATGTGAATAATTCTATGGCAGGGCATGCAGATAAGATTGTTAAAAATGGCATGCTGTGTGACTGTTACAAAGACAAACTATCCCTCCTTGTCCTTCACAGACGTACTGCAGCCTGTTACAATGTTGGGGTCTTCCTCCCACACCTCTCCACAGTCGTCCAGCCAGAAGGAACTACTGTTACCTTCTTATTATTTCATGGTAAGTGGGCGCCGCTGTCTGGGCCAGCATTCATTGCCCATCGCTAACTGCTCTTGAGAAGGTGGTGGTGACCTGCCTTCTTGATTCAACTGGTGCAGGTACACCCACAGTGCTGTTAGGAAGGGATTTCCAGGATTTTGACCCAGTGAGAGTGAAGGAACAGCGATATAGTTCCAAGTCCGGATGATGTGTGACTTGGAGGGGAACTTGCAGTGGTGATGTTCCCATGCATCACTGCCCTTGTCCTTCTTTGTGGTAGAGGTCGCGGGTTTGGAAGGTACTGTTTAAGGAGCCTTGGTGCGTTGCTGCAGTGCATCTTGTAGATGGTACACACTGCTGCCCCTGTGTGCTGGTGCTGGAGGAGTCAATGACACGCCAGCCACGATCAATCAATCAAGCAGGGCTGCTTTGTCCTGGATGGTGTTGAGTTCCTGGAATGCTGTTGGAGCTGCACCCGTCCAGGCAAGTGGAGAGTATTCCATCGCACTCCTGATTTGTGCCTTTTAGATGGTGGAAAGGCTTTGGGGAGTCAGGAAATGAGTTACTCGCCTCAGGATTCCGAGCCTCTGACCAGCTGTTGTAGCTGCAATTCAGCTTCTGTTCAATAATAACCCCGAGAATCGAGATAGTAGGGGATTCAGTGATGGTAACGCCATTGACTGTCAAGGGGAGATGGTTAGATTCTCTCTTATTGGAAATGTTCGTGTGCTGGCACTTTTCCAGCATGAATGCGACTTGCCACTTATCAGTTTCGGGTGCATCTTGGGGTGCAAGTACGTAGTTCCTTGGAAGTGGCAACACTGGTAGACTGGGTGGTGAAGAATCCATTTGGCATGCCTTCATCCGTCGAGGCATTGAGTACAAGAGTTGGGATGTTATGTTACAGTTATACATAACGTTGGTTGGGCCGCATTTGGAGTACTGTGTGCAGTTCTGGTCGCTGCACGACAGTAAAGATGCGATGAAGCTTGAGAGGGTGCAGAAAAGATTCACAAGGATGTTGCCTGGTCTGGAGGGCTTGAGTTTTAAAGAGAGATTGGAGAGGCTGGGTCTGTATTCCCTGGAGCGAAGGAGGCTGAGAGGGGACATGATAGAGGTATAGAACATTCTGAGAGGCATAGATAGAGTAGTTGGCCAGAGTCTGCTTCCATGGTATGGGCGACTAAATCTAGAGGAGATAGAAGTAAGGTGAGAGGGAGGAGGTTTAAAGGGGATCAAAGGGGTAAATTTTTCACACAAAGAATAGTGGCATCAGGAATGAGCTGCCTGAGGAGGTGGTGGAGGCAGGAACAGTAGCAACAGTTAAGAGGCATCTGGACAGGTACTTGAATGAGCAAGGCATAGAGGGATATGGAATTAATGCAGGCCGGTGGAATTAGTATAGATAGGCATTATGGCCGGTATGGACGCGGTGGGCCGAAGGGCCTGTTTCTATGCTGTAAGACTCTATGACTCTAAGGCTGAGGGGGAGCTGATAGAAGTATACAAAATTATGAGGTGCATAGATAGGAAGAAACGTTTTTTTTTTCCCTTGGCGCAAGTGTCAATAACCAGGAGGTAGAGATTTACAGGAAGGCGCAGGAGATTTTGAGGGGAATTGAGGAAAACAAATTCACCCAGAGGGTTGTTGGAAGCTGGACCACACTGCCTGAAGGGATGGTAGAGGCAGGAACCCTCATAACATTTAAAAAGTATTTGGAGAAGCACTTGAAACACCATAGCATACAAGGCTATGGGCCAAGTGCCAGAAAATGTGATTAGAATGGATAGGTGCTTGATGGCCAGCATGGATACGATGGGCCGAAGGGTCTGTCTATAGTCTGTATAACTCTATGGCTGTACAAAATGAGTGGAGCTGAAGGAGAAGTTGATCAATGTGAAAACAATTTCAGCCAGGCGGAGGAGGGTGGTTGTGGATGGGGACTGGATGGGCCTCTGTTCAAGGAAGAAGCAGAGAACCCTAAGACCGTCCTGGTGGGGGATGGAAGGTGCAGAGACATTGGACGTCCATCGTGAAGAGGAACTGGAAATTGTCAAAATGACGTAGTGCGTCCGAAGAGTCGCGGATGTAGGTGGAAAGAGACTGGACTAGGGGAGAACAAAATCGATTCAAGATAGGAAGTAATAAGTTCAAGTGGGGCAGGAACAGGCTGAAACAATGAGTCTGCTGGGATAGTCCTGTGTGTGGATTTTAGGAAGGAGGTAGAAGTGGGTTGCCCGTGGTTGTGGGACTGTGAGGTTGGAAGCTGTAGCGGGAAGATCTCCAGAGGAGATGAGGTCAGTTACAGTCCTGTGGACAGCAGCTTGATGTTCGCTGGTGGGTTCATGGTCGAGAGGGAAGTAGGAAGAAGTGTCTGAGAGTTGATGCTGAGCCTCTGCAAGGTAGCAGTCGGTACGCCGGACAACAACAGCACCATCCTTGTCTGCAGGTTTGATCACAATGTCGGGATTAGACTTGAGAGAACGGAGTGCAGCAAGTTCAGAGGGAGACAGATTAGAGTGAGTGAGGGGAGCAGAGAAATTGTGATGGCCGATGTTTCACCGACAGTTCTCAATAAAACGATCAAAAGTGGGTAAGAGGCCAGAGGGAGGGGTCCAGGTGGATGGAAAATACTTGAGCTTGGTGAGTGGGTCCACTAGTCGGGGTGGGTGTCGGACTCCTGGTCAAGGAAGTGAGGCAGGAGGTGATGACGATGGAAAAGAGATCAACGGCATGCAAAGCGTGAATTTAATTGAGGTGGGAGTGTAAGGGGATCTAACTGAGTCCTTTGCTAGGTACAGATCATTAGGTGACAGAGGGGGGGAAGGTGCACCTGTTTAAGAATAAGGGGTCACCCATTTAAGACAGCGATGAGGAGACATTGTTTCATCTCAAAGGGTCGAGAGTCTTTGGAATTCTCTTCCTCAAAAGGCAGTGGAAGCAGAGAATTTGAAATTTTTAAATGCAGAACTGGATAGATTTTTGATCAGCAAGTGGGTGAAAGGTTACCGGGGTAGATGGAAATGTGAAATAATCAGTTCAGCCAGGAACTTATTGAATGGTGGAGCAGGCTCGAAGGACCGAGTGACCTACTCCTGCTCCTACTTCGTGTGTTCATATATAAATATATGTTGTTGTTGTTATTGATGGCTTTGGAACAGCTCTGTATACTCACCCCAGCCTGAAAAACAATCTATTTTCTGTGCCTTAGCCAATTGGATGTTCACACAACCACTGCCACTTTGATCACTGGGTTCAGTTTTCCGAAGAAGTCGATTAAATCGCACTTGATCAAACGCCTTTTGAAAGTTTATATACATAACACCAGCTGTACAACCCTCATCAATCCCCTATATTACTCCATCAAATAAATCCTTCAAGCTTGTTAGATACAATTTGCCTTTAACATGTTCATGGTAGTTGACATTTATAAACCCTTGTTTTTCAAAACAGCAGGTATCTGTATCCTGGTTGAGGGTTGAAATTTCCCCACAAGGGACGTTAAACTGACTGGTCAGTAAATACAGGGCTTAGTCCATATCTCCTTTTTTTAAACAAGGTCTAACATTTACAACCGTCCAGTCTCCTGTCATCACTCCAATATCCAAGGAGTATTGGAAGCTCCTGGCCAGTGCCTCTGTTATTTGCACCTTTCCTTCCCTCAACAACTCTCATACATCCCATGCAGACCATGGAAATGTTCTGCTTTATTGTGGTACAAAAAGTGTTGGATTGAACCTGTTTGTTCAGTGACTGTAATTAATGTAATCCATGGACACTTGCGTCACTGGAGGGTTTCCTTCTTCTATTAATACAGGACTACTTTTAATGTGTTCTTCCATCATGCCTGCAGGAGCATCACCCCCGGCACTAACAGAGATCAGCAGCTCCAGCGAGATGGAGAGGATAGATCAGAATCTCAGAATAGATTGGAATGTTACAACAATGGACAGGAGTTTATCCCATTGGTTTGACGATCTTACTGCGGATTATTATTGGATAACATTGGCGCATCGGATCCACTGGGCACTGCTGCTGATTCAACACATTTATTATCCCATCCTCGCTATTATTGGTGTCCCTGGTAAGTCTCCCTATCCAGCTATTAATTCTAGAAACCATGATTAACTGTTTTACTGTTCTTAACAACGACCACCTTCAAAATATCGTCCTCCATGTGCGCCCATTTGCTGCATAAACTCTAGTCTGTGTCTTTGTCAAATCTACTATTCCAATGCCGTCCTGGTTACTCTCCCTGTTACAAACCACCATAAACCACAGTCTGTACAAAACTCTGCTGTCTATATCCTAATTCATACTAAATCTCATTCACGCAACATCCCTGAGCTCAGTGACCTACATTGTTTTTTGTAGGATAGTATACAAAAAGAAATAAATGGGGTGTGGAAGAAGGGTACCACAATAATTATGGGTGACTTTAAACTGCATGTAGATTGGGCAAATCAGATTGGCAAAGGTAGCCTAAAGAATTATCACATTGAGTGTATTCAGGACAGTTCCTTAGAGCAGCACGTTCTGCAGTCAACCAGAGAGGAAACTATTCTAGAAATGCAAATGTTCAATGAGACAGGATTAATGAAGAACCTCCTAAAAAAGGAGTCTTTAGACGACAATTATCATAACATGATAGCATTTCAATGTTCAGACTGAAGGGAAAGCTGTGGGTCTAAGACTAGTTTTAAAAAAAAAAACCTAAATAAAGGTAATTATAAGTATATGAAGGCATAGGTGGCAAAAGTGAACTTGGAGACTAGGTTAAAAGGTAGTACAGTAGAGATGCAGTGGCAGATTTTTAAGGAGATACTTACTAACTCTCAGCAAAGATGTATCGCAATGAGAAAGAAAGGCTCTTGCAGAAGGATGCATCATACGCGGCAAAATAATGAAGTTAAGGATAATGTTGAATTGAAAGAAACACGACAAATCTGCAACGATTGTTGGTGTGTGAGAAGATTGGACAGATTTTAAGAACCAGCAATCAATGATAAAAAAGAGGGAAAGGTAGAGTGTGGGAGAAAGCCAACTAGTAATCTAAAAATAGAGGATAAGAGTTTATACAAGTATTTAAATAGGAAAATAGAAACTAAAATTAGTGTTAATCCTCTAGAAAGTGAGTTTTCAGAATTAATAATGAAAAACAAGGACATGGTGGAGGTGTTGAACAGCTATTTTCTGTCTGTTTTCATTGTAGAAGACTTAGCAAACCTTCCAAATATACCTAAATCAAGAGGCAAGAGGAAGTGAGGAACTTAAAACAATCACTATGACCAGAGAAAAGAGGATACTGGGAAAACTATCACACCTAAAGGCTGATAGGACCCACCATCCGTGATTAACTAAAACAGCTAAAGATAGGATCAAACTTAAAGATAAAGCATTTAGCGGTGCAAAGATGGGTGGCAGGGCAGAAGATTAGACAGAATATAAAAAGCAGCAAAGAACAACTAGAGATTAATAAGGAAGGAAACATTAGAGTACGAGGGAAAGCTGGCTAGAAATATAAAGACAGATAGGAAGAGTCTCTATAGATATTTAAAGAAGAAAAGAGTTAACAAAGTGAGCATTAGTCGTACAGAAAGTGAGTCGGCGAAATTAATAATGGAAAATAAGGAGATAGCAGATGAATTGAGCAGATATTTTGCATTAATCGTCACTATTGAGGATGCAAGTAACATCCCAGTATTAGCTGTAATTCAGGAAATGGAAGGGAGGGAGGGAGAAACCCAAGAAAATTACAATCACCAGGGAAGTGAGACTGAGCAAATTGTTGGAGCTGTGGAATGACAGTCCCCCGATCCTGAAGAGGGACTAGTGAGATAGTCGATGCGCTGGTTTTGATTTTTCAAAAGTCCCTAGATTCAGAGAAGGTTTAATTCGATTGGTAAATAACGAACTCCTTTATTCAAAAAGGGAGAGAGACAGAATGCAGGAAACTACAGGCCAGTTAGCTTAGCATCTCTCTTAGGAACAATGTTAGAAGCTATTATTAAATATGTAATAGAGCATTTAGAAAAAGTCAAGGTAATCAGGCAGAATCAACATGGTTTTCTGAAAGGGGAAATCATATTTAACCAATTTATTGGAGTTCTTTGAAGAAGTAACATGTGCTGTGGATAATGGGGAACTGGTGGATGTACTGTACTGAGATTTCCAGAAGGAATTTGATAGAGTGCCACATCAAAGGTTATTGTGAAAAAGAAAATATCATGGTGTAGGGAGTAGTATATTGTCATAGATAGAAGATTGGCGAGCTAACAGGAAATAGAGAGTAGGCATAAATGGGTCATTTTCTGGTTGGTAAGATGTAATGAGTGGTGTGCCACAGGGATCAATGCTGGTGACACAACGTTTAATAATTTATATAAATGACTATGATGAAGGGGCGGAAGGTATGGTTGCTAAATTTGCTGATGAAACAAAGATAGGTCGGAAGGTAAGCTGTGAAGAGGATATAAGGAGGCTACAAAGGGATATAGATAGGTTATGTGAGTGGGCAAAGAACTGGAAAACGGAGTATCATGTGGGAATCGTGAAATTTCCCATTTTGCCAGGAAGAATAAAAAAGAAGTGTATTATATAAATGGTGAGATTGCAGAGCTCTGAGATGCACAGGGATCTGGGTGTCCGAGTGCATAAGCAAAAAAATGTTAGTATGCAGGTACAGCACGTAATTAGGAAAGCTAATAGAATGTTACCATTTATTGCAAGGGGAATTGAATACAAAAGTAAGGAGGTCTTGCTACAGTTATACAGGTAATTGGTGAGACCACATCTGGAGGACCGACTATTGTATTGATCTCCTTAGTTAGGGAAGGATGTAAATGCGTTGGAAGCAGTTCAGGGAAGGTTTGCGAGACTAATACCTGGCATGGGCGAGTTGTCATATGAAGAAAGGGTGGGCAGGCCAGGGTTGTACCTGCTGGAGTTTAGAAGAGTAAGAGGCGACTTGATTGGCACATAAAAGATCCTGAGGGGTCTTGACAGGGTGGATGTGGAAATGATGTTTCTTCATGTTGGAGAATCTAGAACTCGGGGTCACTGTTTAAAAATAAGGGTTGCCCATTTAAGACAGAGATGAGGAGATTTTTTTTCTGAGGGTCATGAATCTTTGGAACACTTTTCCTCAAAAGGCAGTGGAAGCAGAGTCTTTGAATATTTTTAAATCAGAGGTAGATAGATTGTTGATAAGCAAGGAGGTGGAAGGTTAGTGGGAGAAGCTGGGATTGTGCAGCCGAGGTTACAATCAGATCAACCATGATCTTATTTAATGGCGTAGCAGGCTCGAGAGCCCGAGTGACCTACTCCAGCTCCTACCTTGTATATTTGTCTGTCCAGTCCAGTCCCCAGGACCAGATGGCCTGCGTCCTAGGGTCCTAAGGTAAGTATGGTAGATAAATGTGCTGACGACATCAAGATGGGATGGAAAGTACGTGGTCAAGATGAGGTAAAGTGTTTGCAAAGGGATACAAATAGGTTAAGTGAGGTCGCAAAACTTTGGCGGATGGAGTACAATGTGGTAAGATGTGAACGTGTTCACTTTGGCCGGAAGAATAGAAAAGCAGTATACTATTTAAATGTAGAGAGATTGAAGAAATCGGTGGTACAGAGGGATTTGGGTGTCTGGGTACATGAATCTGAAAGAGTTAGTATACAGGGACAGCAAGTGATTCGGAAGGCAAACGGAATGTTAGTGTTTATGGCAAAGGGAATCGAGTATCAAAGTGGGGAAGTTTTACTGCAGCTGTGCAGGGCCTTGGTGAGACCACATCTGGAATATTGTGTACAGTTTTGGTCTCCTTATTTGATAAAAATGATATTATTGCATAAGAAGCAGGTCAGCAAAAGTTAACTTGACTCATTCCCTGAATGAAGGGCTTATATTATGAAGACATTTTTTAACGGTTTGGAGTTTAGAAGAATGAGATGTGTCTTATTGAAGCTTATCAGATCCTGAGGGGACTTGATAGAGTGGATACCGAGAGGATGTTTCCTCTTGTGGGGGAGACTGGAACAAGGGGATAAAGTTTAAAAATAACAGATCAGTCATGCCCTTATTCAAATGGTGGAGCAGGCTGAACGGGTCTAATGGACTCCTCCTGCTCCTCAGTTCTATCTTCATATGTTCAACACCTTAATTTTAATATTCTCACTCTTGTGATAAAGTCCCTCCATGTCCTCACCCCTCTGATTATCCCAATCCCCTGTCCATTTCCAGTATTCCTGAAACTTGTTCATCTTCAAGTCTTTTTATAATTTCCTTTTTAAAGTGAGTTTCTTTCCCTCTGTCTCTCTCCCTGACCACACATTTCATCTCTCCAGCTCCACTGGTGCTGTGGAAGTTTGGATCCATAAAATGGTGTGAGCTGCACTGCTGGTCATATCCAGCACATTGTGCAGGACACCCAGGCTGTCCGGGGTGACAGCGTGGGTGTAACGTGTGTGTTTCTGGAGTGTGAGGAGGGGTCTGAATATGGTGTTCATCAGCCATTCCCACAGCTGTGACGTACGTCTTTGAAACTTGACCTGGACATGTCCACTGACCGCCTGTGTTAGTCACTCTCAGCTGAACATGCATTCAGCAGCACGAGGAAATCCCTATAATGTTATTTCAAAGGACCAGGCATCCAACTTACAGGTGAGGGGCTTTTGACTTACGTCCGCTGGTATAAAGTTGGGGGAGGTGCTGTGGATGATTTTCTGGAGGTTGTGCTGTGAGCTGCTGCAGGCATTCAGTAAGGACAGAGGATTTGGTGACCCAACACTGGACCAGGTATGGGGACTGTAGTTACTGTGTCTCTGGGTCTACTGTAGCTACTGTGTCTCTGCAACAAATGGAGCAGAGGCTGCAGAGAGGGGAAGCTCTGTAAAGAGGGAGGAGGAGGGGTCTCTTCCCTACCCAGCCCGGGTTTTCCAAGCACAAAAGAGCAGTGGTCCTAATACCGAGCCCTGGAGAACACCACTGCATACTCCCATCGAGTCTGAACAACAACCTTTCACCACTTCTCTCTGTTTACTGTGAATTAGACAATGTTATATCCAAACTGTCACTGTCCCTTTAATCCACATGATTCAGTTTTCCTAACCTGTCTATTGAATGTGACTTCATGAAACACCTTTTGAAAGTCCATATATATAACTTCAATAACAGGCAGATTGGTGAGGACGAGGTCAAATATATTTTTCACTCTGGTTGGTTACCTCACCACCTGCTCCAGACTCAGTCTAGCAGCCACGTCCTTTAGGACTCTGCCAGCTCAGTCAGTCGTGATGCTACCGAGTCACTCTTGGTGATGGATATTAAATTCCCTTACCCAGAGTACATTCAGTGTCCCTGCTACACTTAGTACTTCCTCCAAATGGTGTTTAACATGGAGGAGTACTGACTCATCAGCTGAGGGAGGGCGGTAGTTCGATATCAGCAGGAGGTTTCCTTCCCCATGTTTGACCTGATGCCATGAGACTTCATGGGGTCCTGAATCAAGGGTCTGTCCTGTCTCTGGGGTGTAGACATACCTTGGAATGGGAATGCTTGTGTCTGGGACATTATAAGATATAATTCGGTGAGGATGAACTTGTTTTCTGCAACTTGACTAGTCTATGCGACAGTTCTGCCAATTTTTGCACAAGCCTCCAGATGTTACCAAGGAGGACTTTGCAGGGTCGACAGGGCTGAGTTTGCCTTTGTCGTTTTTGGTGCCCATGTCGATACCAGGTGGTCCATCCAGTTTCATTGCTTTATTTGGCTTTTCTACAACCTAGCAGCTTACTCCTCCATTTCATAAACAACCACATTGCTGTGGGTCTTGAGTCACATGTAGGCCAGAGCAGATTAGGATGTCAGATTTTCTTCCATAAGGGACATGAGTGAACCAGATGAATTTTTACAACAATTGACAATGTTTTCATGGTCACCATTAGAATAGATATTTTAATTTCAGAACTTTATTAATTGAATTCAAATTTCACCATCTGCCGTGGTGGGACTTGAACCCATGTCCCCAGAGCATTAGCCTGGGCGTCTGGGCCACTAGTCCAGTGGCATTGCTACTCCACCGTCACCTCCCTGTGGTTCAGTTTCGGGGGTGAGGCAGAGCTTTAACACTGGTATAATTCCCTCAAAGCCCCTCTTCACAGCTTCTAACCCTTCACTAATTCTGGTATTTTCTGACGGTAACTCGTTTTGGTCCAGGATTTGTTCTAATTTTCTCTACATCTAATGTACAGTGTCAATGCCTCCTGTTCCCAGAGTAACTGATTGTACAGGATGCAACTATTCTTCTGACAAACTTCAATTTCCTTCTGTAACCTATCTATCTGTTCCTTCAATTGGTTGTGTTTGTTTTATTTAACTGTGATGTGCACAGATGATCCCCATTGTCCAACTTATCCCAGCACTTTATTTTAGCTAAAAGTTGCATTTCTGGATGTTCTCATAAATTCTCCTGAGGATGAAATCGTAAACCACACTGGACTTCTCCAAAATTTTTAGGAAGTCAGTTATTCCAGGTGCGACTGTTTTTCTCTGTCAGGAAACTGATCAACTATTCCCTGTGATATACCAACAACATTATGCATCTGACTTTATTTCTTCCAAGTTCTCTCAAGGTTCCATCCTCGCTGTTAGCAATGATCACACACATTTCACCGAGTGTAAACTCTCTCCCTCTCTCTCTGTCTCAAAGTTTCCTACCCGGTCCCTGTGATGATCACTCATGCCCAACTGAGATTATAATTTCTCACAAACCCAAGTAAACCAGGACTCTGAACCCAATCTCTGTGATCCCTCTCCGAGACCTCTGTAAGATCAGATCATGTGTCACAGATCATCCAAAAGTAGGTCAAGGAGACACAAGCAGTTTATTGCGGATTGACAGTTCAAATACAAAACAAAATCAGAACAGATAGTGTAGGCATCTGACCTGTGACAGGTGAGAATGGTTTGTTATCCTCGATTGGATAGATGGAATGGCATGATCTCTGCTGTCTGACCTGTGACAGGTGAGAATGTTTTTTTTATCCTGGATTGGATGGGTGGAATCTTATATTATCATATTATTGTATTCTATTCAGGGGATGTGAGTATCACTGAGAAGGCCAGCATTCGGTCCCCATCCCAAATTGCCCTTGAGTTGCCCTTTGCTTTTTTACAGGTGTACCGAAAACTGACTGGACCTGACCAGCATGCATTGTGCAGGCCAAAAGGGTGTATCTGAGATAAAGTAACCTGTTAACAGCTACAAGCTGCTTTACAGATTAACAGAGTTACTCGTGGAAGAAAACACTTTTAGTCTGAGTGATGTTTGAAAAATAAACAGAACGGTCATACATATCACATCAAAACTAATTAAGAGACCTACTTCAAAGTTCTATTTCACTTTGATGCCAATTTAGAACTTCACAAAGGTTTTGCATACACAAAACCCTGCAGACATGTATTTTATTTTTTTATTTTATCTTTATGTAGAGATACAGCACCGAAACAGGCCCTTCGGCCCACCGCGTCTGTGCCGACCAACAACCACCCATTTATACTAACCCTACAGTAATCCCATATTCCCTAACACCTCCCTACACTAGGGGCAATTTACAATGGCCAATTTACCTATCACCTGCATGTCTTTGGATGTGGGAGGAAACCAGAGCACCAAGCGAAAGCCCACACAGACACAGGGAAAACTTGCAAACTCCGCACAGGCAGTACCCAGAATCTAACACGAGCCCCAGGAGCTGGGAGGCTGCGGTGCTTACCACTGCGCCACCCCATGTTGGACATGTTGTCTGGAAACACAAAGAAAAGAGATTGGCGTGACTGAATATGTTTTAAAATGTTAATTCAGCTGGTCTAAGTTTTACAAACTGTCTTGAAAGACTACGAGAGTGACACAAACTGTCATTGATTGATGATGCCAGTGTCTGGCTTCTTAGAAATGAGAATAAACTAGAAATTCTCTAAGAAACAGTTTGTAAGACATCAGGAATGCAAGGGATTTGGATTCTTTCATTGTCCTGTGGTTTAAAATATGTATGTAACCAGGAAGGAAAGCTGCTATTGGTTTTACTGATATCAGTCCCGGGGCATCTGTAACATCCACAAGGGGTGATGAAATTACTGAAGGAAATGTAAACACATGCTCACCATCAAGGCAGTCTCTTGTATCACAGTTTGAACAAAGAATTAGACATCTCATTGGACAACTGTAGCTTACGGTGGATTTTAATAGGGCAGTGTGATCTTATCAATGAAACATCCAGCCCACCCTGGTATGAAAGGTGTAAAGATTATTGTAAATGGTGATTCAGTGATAAGGTCGAGGAGCTTGGTCAGTTACTGAACGAATAGCACAAATCCTTGTAACATGTTTGTGACTAATGAGTGTATTGCTAACAGTTGCATTGCGAATGGATATTTTGTATAATTGTTAACTAGTAGTATTCCTACTCAATCTCGTAGAGTCATTGGTGCTCAATTTGAGCTTTGAGTGCTGTACCGTTACTTCCTGTCATTATCATGTTCGAACCATAGAGTAACCAATCAAAAAATCACAATTTATAAACAACAATTGTTTAGATATGTGGATATGAGGCTTCACATTTTCATTCCCAGGAATGTCGACACAAAGACCTGTGTCCAGAGTTATGTCCTTGACCAGTTAACGACCCCTATGAAAAACTCTGGAATACAATTCCTGCCTCTTTGTTGTCCATTCATAATTATCCTTAACAACTGAGTGACTTGCTAGGCTATTGCAGAGGACAGTTAACAATGAACCTTGTTAACATTGAGTTACATGTCGACCAGATTAGGTAAGGATGGCAGATCTCCTTCCCTAAAAGACATTAGTGAATCAGATAGATTGTTATAAAAATCAATTATAGTTTCATGCAACATTACTGAGTTCAGCTTTCAATTCCAGATTTGATTTTATTGATTAATTGAATGTATTAATTAAATTCCACCAGCTGTTACTGCCTCTCCACCTCACGTTCCTCCCAGAAGACACTACTGAAAACCTTCCTCTATGACCAATCTGTTGGTCATCTGACCTCATAATCTCCTGTTGTTTCACGTGTCATACTTTCCTTTATAATGCTCCTGTAAAGCACCTTGTGATGTTTTATTACATTAAAGGCATTATGTAAATAAAGGTTGTTGTTGACATTTACCAGACATGGCTTGTCTTACTATATCCTTGCTGCTTGTCGTTTTTTGTCCATTCGAATCCTATATCCACTTGAGATAATTCAATATATTTACGTTTACAACCTCGCTATTGTTGGTGCCCTGGTAAGTCACTCTATAAAGATTTAATTCTCGAATCCATTTTTACCAAGACTACTGTTCTTGCCATTGACTCTTCCCTCCTTGCTGCTGTTGTTATTCCTGGTGAATCTCTATCTCCAGCTATTAGCTGTCAAACCATTGCTAATGGTATTACAGTTCTTGTAATGAACTCTCTCATCTTTGCTGCTGCTGCTGTCTCTATTTCCCACTGGAGATCTGTAAACACTGATTCACTGAAATACTGTGATAGAGTCATACAGTCGTACAGCATAGAAACAGGCCCTTCGGCCCACCGCGTCCATGCCGACCAGAATGCCTATGCATACTAATCCCACCTGCCTGAGTTAATGCCATATCCCTCTATGCCTTGCTCATTCAAGTACCTGTCCAAATGCCTCTTAAATGTTGCTACTGATCCTGCCTCCACCTCGTCCTCAGGCAGCTAATTCGAGATATTCTTTATGTGAAAAATTTACCCCTTTGCGCCCCTTTAAACCTCCTCCCTCTCACCTTAAATATATGTAATTTTAGTCACCCCTACTATGGGAAACAGACTATGGCTATCTACCCTATCTATGCCTCTCATAATTTTATATACCTCGACCATGTCCCCTCTCAGCCTTCTTCGCTCCAGGGAAAACATACCCAGCCTATCCAATCTCTATCTATAACTCAAGCCCTCCAAACAAGGCAACATCCTTGTGAATTATTTCTGAACCCTCTCTAGCTTAATCACATCTTTCCTGTAGTGTGGCGACCAGAACTGCACACAGTACTCCAAGTGCGGCCTAACCAACGTTATGGACAACTCTAGTGTGATGTCCCAACTCTTGTACTCAATGCCTCGGCCGATGAAGGCAAGCATGCCATACACCTTCTTCACCACCCTGTCTACCTGTGTTGCCACTTTCATCGAACTATGTCCTTGCACCCCAAGGTCTCTCTGCTCAGCAACACTCCCCAGGGCCCTGCCATTCACTGTATATATCCTGCCCTTGTTTGACCTCCCAAAATGCATCACTTCACACTTGTCTGCATTATATTCCATTTTCAAATCCCTTGACCACCTCCCAGTTGATCTTTCTCCTGTTGTAACCTTAGACAACCTTCTTCACTGTCCACTATACCACCAATTTTGGTGTCATCTGCAAACTTACAAATCATGCCCCTTACAGTTACATCCAAGTCATTAATATTTATGACAAACAACGGAGGGCCCAACACCGATCCCTGCGGCACACTACTGGTCACCGGCCTCCAATCTGAAAAACAACACTCCACTACCAGTCTCTTCCTTCTGTCACTAAGTCAATTTTGTATCCAGTTGGCTAGCTCACTCTGGATCCCATGTGTTCTAACCTTCTGGACCAACCTACCATGCGGGACCTTGTCAAAGGTCTTGCTAAAGTTCATGTCGACAACATCCATCGGCCTGCCCTCGTCAATTATCTTTGTCACCTCCTCAAAAAACTCAATCAAATTCGAGTCATGATTTCCCACACACAAAGCCACGCTGACTATCCCTAATCATACCTTGCCTTTCCAAATGAATATAAATCCTGTCTCTCAGAATCCCTTCCAATAACTTTCCCACCACTGATGTAAGGCTCACTGGCTTGTAGTTCCCTGGCTTATCCCTGCTGCCCTTCTTAAATAAAGACACAACATTAGCTATCCTTCAGTCTTCTGGTACGTCACCCGTGGCTAACGATGAATCAAAATGTTCTGTAAATTAATTTTTTGGAAGACTGAAGCCAGTGCCATTGGTATCCATCACAAACTCCATCTCCTATCTGTGAAACACATACCCCTCCCTGGCCAATTTAGGAGGCTGAAACAGACTGTTTACAGCCTCTTTTCTATTTAAACCTTAGCTGAGTTCATCTCCATATTCTCTCCATCACCAACCCTGCCTACTACCACCTCTGAAATATCACCCTTCTCCACCTCTGCCTCACTCTATCTGTTGCATAAATCCTCATTTGTGCCTTTGTTAAATCCGCACTTGACTATTGCAATTCTATCCTGGTCACGTTCCCAGGTAAAACCTCCATAAACCACAACCCATCCAGAACCCTGCTGCCTGTGTTCTAACGCACACCAAATCCCGATCACCCATCACCTCTGTGCTCACTGATCTACATTGTCTCCCGGTCTGGCAGCACCTTAATTTTAATCTTCTCATTCTTGTGTTTGAATACCTCCATGGTCTCACCCTGCCAATTAATCCCAATTCCCCTCTCCATTCCCATATTCCTACAAATCTTTTACCATCAAGTCTAATTCCATGTCTCCTTTCAAAGTGAATTTCCTTCCCTCTCTATCTCTCCCTTGTGTTGATTTTCAGCTCTTACAACACCACTGTTGCCCACAGTAAGGAAGTTTAGATCCATAAAATGTATGAGCTGAGCTACCAGCCACTTCCGGCATGGCCAGCACACTGCCTCATGCTGTGCAGAGCTCTAGCCCGAGTGTACATTGCATGCATTAATACCAGGAGGAGTTGTTGAATGTCACGCCAAACTGCTATTCCAGCAGCTTTGATGCACGTCTTTGAAACTTGGTCTGTGCATATTCACTGACTGCCTGTGTTAGTCATTCTCAGCTGAACAAAAATTCAGCAGCACGAGGAACCCCTCTCGTGTTAGTTAAAAGGACCAGGCATCCAACCTACAGTTGAAGGACTTTTGACTTACTTCTGCTATTGTAAAGTTAGTGGAGGTGCTGTGGATTGTTTTCTGGAAGTTGTGTTGTGAGCTACTGCAGACATTCAGGGAGAACAACGGCTGTTGGTGACCCAACTCTGGACGAGGTCTGGGGACTGCAGTTACAGTGTCTGTGGATCTGTCACATCACCAACAAATGGAGCAGAGGCGCAGAGAGGGGAAGCTCTGTAAAGAAGGAGGAGGAGGGGGCTCGTCCCTACCTACCCCGGGTTTTCCAAGAGCACTTTTCCTACCTACACCTAACCCAGGAGCAGTGTGTGAGGTGACTCTGATTCAATAGGGAGATGGTCACAGAGCTGTGTCACCTCCTGCAACACGACCTGGAGCCTCAGATCAGGGTGAGAACGGAGCTGTCAGTGGCTGTTAAGGTCACATTTTCATTGAACTTGTATGTATCTGGAGTTTTCCAGGAAGGGGCGGGCGCCGTATACAAAATGGAGTCATCGACAGTGATAGTCATAGAGTCATCTACCAAACATAAGATGTCCATTCGGTCCATCGAGAAAGTGCCGACTCGGTCTGGAGCAATTCAGTCACTCCTACCTCTCGGTTCTATCCCCAGAGCCCTGCAAGTTCACTTCCTTCAAGCACCCATCCAGTTTCCTGTTGAAATTGGAAGGAAGGATCAAATTGTAAGGAGGTAAAGCTGGTAGCAACAGGTAGATAAAGTAAAAAGTGATATTAGAAGGCAGGTGAAACAAAGATGAGCATCAACTAGAATGCAGAATGTCAGGAAGACACGGTTATGGGCACTGTACCTGAATGCACGCAGTAGCACGTAGATTATTTAAAGGCCCAAATAGAGATAAACGAATATGATCTCAGATTATTCCAAATTCAAATAACAGTAAATTTCCCTTTGAATGCTTTAAATAACCAATCATATCAATTTAATTTTGCTTATCGATTCCAATTTCTTATTCCCAGACTTGGTGATATTGCATATTTTAGTAAAGACAGAAGTGCGTGCAACTATTTCTCCTTCTCAAGCACTTTGTCTCATTGATAAAGATAGTTGCAGCAAGGTTAATTTCTTGCTTGTCTCCAAGGGGACGGAGCAAAGCATTCTCCGCTGCGCCACTTAACGTAACCCTTTTGTTTTAATGGAAAAGAACTAAACTCCCTTTTAAATGTTTTTTGGTATCCTTAGGATTTTCAAACAACAAAATCTTTAGTAACATTATCAACTTCGAAGGAAACCATCTCCATCAGGAAAGACAGCATTTTAGATCAAACTTGAATTGTTTCCAAACTTTTAGCATCCTTTGTAAGAGATTTCTAATCCAAGGATTTTTTTTAATAAAACAAAGATTATTCCAAATTCCAATTCACTGCAATAAATATTTAAAAATCTAAACTGCCGATGTTACATGAGTGAGTCCTATGTCTGGAACTTAAGACTCCCCCAAAACTCGACATGCTAAACTTGAAAGTTAATTGTGGTTGCAAATGACATTTCCAGTTTCTTTTTCAATTTAACAGGTCAATTATCCTTAACAGTATTAATTTAATTCAGACTTATCAACTACACACAGAACAGAATAGCACGTGCTTTTTAAAAAAATATAGGTAAATTACATCATTTTTCTTGTTCTTCAGACGCCTTTTCAAATGTCTGTAATAAAACCAAAAACTAAAGAAAAAGTTATTTAACATTCTTACAACAAAACGATTTAACACCAGCTCCTTACACAAACTTTAATCTTTCCCATTATCTCCTTTGCTTATCCTTCCCTCCCTTAAAACCAATATCCAATTCCTCACATTTGCTACTTAAAACAGTCAGTAAAACATGTCTTTAATTTAAACTCCAAAAAAAAACTAGAACAGATTTTAAACTGGAACTCCAATTAAAGCAGGAGTTGTAAACTTCAAATTGGATTTCTGCCAAACATCTTCAGACCTTCAAGACTGAAGCTTATCTTTTAGAAAATTGTTCATTGCCTTTTCACAGTTACAAAACTAACTTTTAAAATCAAAATAAAATTTTAACTTAACATATAATTCAATTTTATATCCCATTCCTGGGTGCACAATCTTAAATCGAAATGAACACACTCAACAATCACTTTTCACACTCATTCAATTCCAAACAACTTAATAGACTCATGCTTTCAACATTAAAGACAGACAACAAAGAGTTAACAACAGTCAGTTCTACAGAACACAAGTTTCACAGAACACAAGCTGCACAACCCAGACATTCAATTCAGTCGTGGACGCTTCCAACAATCACACATTCGAATCAAAGATACAGTAACTTGTTTTAACTCTAAAACATAGTCCTCTGCCATAAACTTAGTGAATACCTTTTTTCCGTTTTTTTTCACTGCCAGCTGGCAGCTAATGGACCCCTCCGGTCCCCACTCGAGCGTCATCTTTTTTCACTGGCCATCCTTATGTAGAACCGTTCGAATCTACTCTCAGAGGTCTGCTTTTAACGTAGTGCAACTTGTAGTAGACCGTCTCCTGGCTATCTGTCGGGTCACAAGTCTGTCCGTATTTCATACAACAAGCTTATGATATATATACGCATACATATATTCCAAACCCTCCTTGACAGTGCCTATGTCTCTTAACAAACTAACTACCACCGTTTGACCATTGTTCAGATCCTGTTCACAAACTTGGCATTCGTTGGTCACGAAACACCACCCGGCCCCAGGATACTCACCCGGTATTCCTGATGGCATCAAGCGACCGCCGAATCCTGTTCTCAAGTTCGGGATCAGGTTTCTGCCAACCCCCCCTTGGGCCCTTCGGGGTTATAGAAGAGCTGACTTACACCTGATCCTGCCGACTACCCCAATTGCTCGTGGAAATGAATCTAGAAGAATCACTCGGCACTCAGGTCTGCTCCAATGTCAAACAGTTTATTACACCGGCAGGGAGCAGGTCACTGGGCTGTTCAGATGCCTCTCCACCGAAAAAAAGGGAAATCCACAACAGATATGCAGTTACTCAGCCCATCCCGGCTGGACATGGTCCAATCATAACGGTTATTGATTCCATACATTACACATATTACCAATTAGATTACTCATTAGGCATCATGTGGCTACGTGATCAGCTCGTGCAAGCCCCCTGATCACCATTGATGATCTCAGGCCCCATCAATTATCCTTGAGACTTCCAATTGTCACTTTTAATTGGGCCTGCATTCCTGAGGGTGCTGTGCAGTCTGCAGTTACACTGATAAGAGGGGCCCCCTCGCTGTCTGTGCTGTGCTGTACCAGACTCAAATGGCAAGCTAAGTAACTTGTCCCACAATGCCTCGGGTCAATACTCCATATTGTTACACAATATGTAGCTATACTTTCAACTTATATATGAGAGTATATATATATATATATATTCACTAGGATTATATTCATCTACTTACTCAAATAACATTTGAACAGTATGATATTTACTGCAGATGCCTCTGTGCTTGGGAATACCCTACAACAGTAGAATGAAGGGTAGATAGTTAGTTTGATCTGAGAGTAGGTTAAAGCTTCGGCACAGCATCGTGGGCTGAAGGGCCTGTACTGTGCTGTACTGTTCTATGTTCTATGTTCTCTAAAATCTGTATAGACATAGTAGACATACGACCCGTGACAGATGAGAAAGGCTTTCTGGCTATGGATCGGATGTTAGAAGCTATTATTAAATATGTTATAGCAGGGCACGTGGAAAAAATCAAAGTGATCAGACAGAGTCAACATGGTTTTGTGAAAGGGAAATCATGTTTAACCAATTTGCTGAAGTTCTCTGAAGAAGTAACATATGAGGTGGATAACGGGGAACCGGTGGATGCATGTACATAGATTACCAGAATACATTCGATATGGTGCCACATCAAGAGTTATTGCGGAAAATAAAAGCTCATGTTATACAGGGTAACATATTGACATGGATAGAAAATTGGCTAGCTAAAAGTCAAATAGGGAGTAGGCGTCAATGGGTCATTTTCTGGTTGACAGGTTGTAACGAGTGGTGTGCCACAGGGATCAGTGCAGGGGCCTCAAAGTTTTGCAATTTTAATAAATGACTTGGATGACGGGACCGAAAGTCTGGTTAATAAATCTGTTAATGACACAAAGTTGTGAAGAGGACATAAGGAGGCTACAAAGGGACATAGATAGGTTGAGTGAGAGGGCAAAGATCTGGCAAATGGAGTATAATGTGGGAAAATATGAAATTGTCCATATGGCAGGAATAATAAAAAAAGCATATTGTCTGAATGGTGAGCGATTGCAGAGCTCTGAGATGCAGAGGGATCTGGATCTCCTGGTGCATGAATTACATAAGGTTACTCTGCAGGTTCAAAAAGTAATTAGGAAAGTTAATATAATGTTATCACTTATTGTGAGCGGAATTGAATACAGAAGTAGGGAGGGCATTGTTGAAACCATTTCTGGCATGCTGTGTGGATGCTGTCTTCTTATTTAAGGAAGGATGTAAATGCGTTGGAAGCAGTTTAGAGAATGTTTACTGGACTAACATGGGCGGGCCGTCATATCAGGAAAAGTCGGACAGGCTAGGCTTATATTCACTGGCGCTTGGAAGAGTAAGAGGCGGCCTGATCGAAACATATAAGGTTCTGAGTGTGGGACAGAGCAAGTGAGGGCGACAAAGAGAGAAGTAGAGGGCGAGAAAGAGAGAGATAGAGAGAGAGCTCAGCTCATCTGCTGCTGAAACCCTCAGCCATACCTTTGTTAACATGAGACTTGACTATCCTAACATACTGCTGGTTGGTCTCCCACATTTTACTAACTGCAACCTTGTGGTCATCCAAAACACTGCTGCCATCTTCTAATTTACACAAGATTCTGTTCACCCAACATCCCAGTGCTCACTGACCTACATTGGCTCTTGGTCCAGTAACGCCTCATTATTATTATTCTCCCTACTGTGATCAAATCCCTCCATGGCCTCATCCGTCTGATTCTCCCAATACTCTGTCAATTTCCAATATTCCTGGTGCTGTGGACGTTTGGATTCATAAAATGGTGTGAGCTGCACTGTCGGTCACATCCAGCACATTGTACAGGACACCCAGGCTGACCGGGGTGCCAGTGCGGGTGTAACGTGTGTGTGTCTGTAGTGTGAGGAGGGTCTGAATCTGGTGTCAATCAGCCATTCCAGCAGCTTTGATGTACGTCTTTGAACCTTGGTCTGTGCATGTCCACTGACCGCCTGTGTTAGTCACTCTCAGCTGAACATATATTCAGCAGCACACGGAACCCATTCTAGTGTTATTTAAAAGGTCCAGGCATCCAACTTGCAGGTGAGGGGGTTTTGACTGACTTCTGCTATTGTAAAGTTAGTGGAGGTGCTGTGGATGGTTTTCTGGAGGTTGTGTTGTGAGCTGCTGCTGACATTCAGGGAGGAGAGAGGACTTGGTGACCCAACTCTGGACGAGGTATGGGGACGGTAGTTACAGTGTCTCTGTGTCTGTAACATGATCAACAAATGGAGCAGAGCCTGCAAATCGGGAAAGCTTTGTACAGAAGGAGGAGGAAGGGGCACTGCCCTACCCACCCTGGGTTTTCCAAGAGCACAAAGAGCATTGGGCCTAATACCGAGCCCTGGGGAAAACCACTGTATACTCACATCTAGTCTGAACAGCAACCTTTCACCACTTCTCTCTATTTACTGTTCATTCGCGAAGGCTATATTCACAGAGTCACTGTACCTTTAATCCATAGGGTTCAGTTTTCCTAACCTGTCTATTGAAGGTCACTTGATCAAACACCTTTTGAAAGTCCATATATATAACTTCAATCACACCACACTCATCAACCCTCTACATTGTTTTATCAAATAACTCCATCAGGTTTACCTCACCACCACCTCTCTCCACTCCTTCACTGTTGTTAAATTATCAGACTGATTATCCGACATCCAGTACTGGATGAGCAGAAATTTCCTCCAATTAAATATTGGGAAGACTGAAGCCATTGTTTTGACTCCCCACTCCAAGTCTGTTCCCTTGCTATTGATCCCATCCTTCTCCCTGGTAACAGTCTGAGATTCAGACAGTTTGTTTGCAAGCTTGGTGACATATTTGACCACTAAATGAGATTTAACCTCATTTTCAGGATATCATTACAACCACATATTTTCACCTCAGTGACATCGCCCGACTTCGCCCCTGTCTCAGCCCATCTGCTGCTGAAACCTCATTCATGCCTCATCACCTCTCAATGTGATTATTCCAACTCACTCCTGGCTGATCTCCCACATCTACTCTCTGTAAACTTGAGGTGCTCCACAAATTCTGCTGCCCATGTCCTAACTCCCTGTTCACCTATCACTGACAGACATTGACTGCTGATTAAGCAATGTCTTTATTTTAAAATTCTCCACCTTGTTTTCCCTCCATGGCATCGCCCTCCATCCTATATATGTAATATCCTACAACCCCACAACCCTTAAAGATATCTGCATTCCTCTCTTTCTGGCCTCTTGTGTGTACCTGATTTGAATTACTCCACCATTGGAGGCTGCACCTTCAGTTGTTTAGGTGCCAAGCTCTGGAATACTCTCCCTACAGAGCTCCACCTCTCTGCCTCGCCACTCACTTTCCTTATTTAAGATACTCCTTAAACCTACCTCTTTCACCAAACTGTTGGTCATCTGACCCAATATCTCCATATATGGCTCAGTGTGATCCACACAACCCTCCAGACCCTTGTCGCCACTCCCATATCCAAGGAGGATTGGAAGATTCTGGCCAGTGCCTCTGCTGTTTGCACCATTCCTTCTCTCAGCAAGTCTTATGCATCCCATCCAGACCGGGTAAATACTCTACTCTATTGTGGTACAAAAGCTGTTGGATTGAAAGAGGTTAATTGAACCTGTTTGTTCAGTGACTGTAATTAATGTCGTTCTCTATGGACCTTAATTGTGTCACTGGAGGGCTTACCACTTCTATTAATAAGAGGCTGCTTTCAATGTGTTATCCCAGAGTGTCAGCAGCAGCATCACCGCCGGCAGCAACAGGGAAAAGCAGCTCCAGTGAGAGAGAGGATAGATGAGAATCTGAGAACAACAGACTGGAATGTTAGAGCAATGGGTCAGAATCTCAGAACAATAGATTGGAATGTTTTAACAATGGGTCCGAATCTCAGAACAATAGATTGGAATGTCACAACAATGGGTCAGAATCTCAGAACAATAGATTGGAATGTTGCAACAATGGGCAGGAGTTTATCCTTTTGGTTTGGCTATGTTACTGCGGGTTATTCTTGGATGACATTAGCGGATCGGATCTATTAAGTACTGAAGATGACTCAATGCATTTATTATCCCATCCTCGCTGCTATTGGTGTCCTTGGTAAGTCTCTCTATCCAGCTATTACTTCTATGCTTAACTGTTTTACTGTTCTTAACAACGAACATCTCCATAATATCGTCCTCCATGTAAGCCCATTTGCTGCATAAACTCTGGTCTGTGCCTTTGTCAAATCTACTATACCAATGCTGTCCTGGTTACCATCCCTGTTACAAACTGCCATAAACAACAGTCTATCCAAAACTCTGCTATCCATATCCAAACTCGCACAAAGTCTCATTTACCCAACATCCCTGTACTCAGTGACCTACATTGGTTTCTGTAGAACAAAGTATACTGGAAGAAATAAATGGGGTGTGTAAGAAAGGTACCACAATAATCATGGGTGACATTAATCTACATTTAGATTGGGCAAATCAGATTGGCAAAGGTAGCCTGGAAAATTAGTTCATAGAGTTTATTCGTGAAAATTCCTCAGAGCAACACGTTCTAGAGCCAACCGGGAGCAGACTGTTCTAGAACTGGTAATGTGCAGTGAGACAGTATTAATCAAGAACCTCATGGTAAAGGATCTTCCAGGCGACATTGATCATAACATGATAGAATTTCAACGTTCAGATTGAAGGGAAAACTGTGGTCTAAGATTGTGTTTCTTTACCCAAATTAAGGTAAGTATAAGGATATGAAGGCATATTCAACTAAAGTAAACTGGGAAACTAGAGTGAAAGTTAGAACAGTACAGATGCAGTGGCTGACTTTTAAGGAGATGCTTAAAAACTCTCAGCAAAGATTTATCTCAGTGAGAAAGAAAGCCTCTTGGAGAAGGTTGCATCATACGTGGTTAAATAGGGAAGTTAAAGGATAATATTAAATTGAAAGAAACACTGTACAATTCTGCAAATATTAGTGGTAGGTGAGAAGATTGGACAGATTTTAAGAACCAGCAACGAATGACAAAAGAAAATAAGAGTGTAAAATTATAGTGTGGGCGAAAGCTCCCGAGCAATATAAACAGAGAGTAAGAGTTTCGACAAGTATTTAAAAAGGAAAAGAGTAACTAAAGTTAGTGTTAGTCTTCTAGAGAGTGAGTTTGGGGAATTATTCATAAGAAACAAGGACATGGAGGAGGGGTTGAACAGATATTTTGTGTCTGTTTTCACTTTAGAAAACTTAGAAAACCTTCCAAAGATGCTAAATCAAGAGGCAAAAAGGGAGATAGGAACTTCAAATAATCACCCTCACCAGGGAAAAGGTACTGGGAAAGCTCTTGCACCTAAAGTCTGACAGGACCCGCCATCCTTGGTGAACTGAAATTGTTAAAGATCGTATTAAACTTAAAGAAAAAGCATATAATTATGCAAAAATCAGTGGCAGATCAGAAGATTGGGCAGATTAGGAACAGCAGCAAAGAACAGTTAAAGATTAATAAGGAGGTAAAAATTAGAATACGAGAGAAAACAGGCAAGAAATAAAAAAGACAGACAGTAAGAGGTTCCAAATATTTAAAGCAGAGTTAACAACGTGAGCGTTGGTCCGATAGAATGTGAGTCTGGGGAATTAATAATGAATAATAAGGAGATAACAGGTGAATTGAACATGAATTTTGCTTCAGTCTTCACTATAGAGAATACAAGTAACATCCCAGTATTAGCAGAAAGCCAGGAAATGGAAGGGAGGGAGGAACTCAAGAAAATTCCAATAACCAGGGAAGTGGTACTGAGCAAGTAGATGGAGCTGCGGGCTGACAAGTTCCCAGGTCCTGATGGGCTTCATTCTAGGGTGTTAAAAGATAGTGGCTAGTGAGATAGTTGATGCATTAGTTTTAATTTTCCAAAATTCTCTAGATTCGGGGAAGGTTCTGTTAGATTGGAAAATAGTGAATGTAACTCCTTTATTCAAAAAGTAAGGGAGACAGAAAGCAGGAAACTACAGGCCAGTTAGTTTAACATCTGTCTTCGGTAAAATGTTAGAAGCTATTATTAAAGATGATGTAGCAGGGCATTTAAAAAGGTCAAGGTAATCCGGCAGAATCAACATGAGTTTGTGAAAGGAAAATCATGTTTAAACAATTTATTGCAGTTCTTTGAAGAAGTAACATGTGCTGTGGATAAAGGGGAACTGATGGATGTAATGTACTTAGATTTTCAGAAGGCCATTAATAAGGTGCCACGTCAAAGGTTATTGCGCAAAATAAAAGCTCATGCTGTAGGGGTAAAATATTGGCATGGATAGAGGATTGACTAGCAAACAGGAAACGGAGAGTAGGCATAAATGGGCCATTTTCTGCTTGGCAAGATGTGACGAGTGGTCGGCCATAGTAATATGTGCTGGGGTCTCAACTTTTTACAATTTATATAAATGACTTGGATGAAGGGACTGAAGGTATGGTTGCTAAATTTGCTGATGACACAACGATAGGTAGGAAAGTAACTTGTGAATAAGACATAAGGAGGCTGCAAAGGGATATAGATCGGTTAAGTAAGTGGGAAAAGATCTGATAAATGGAGTATAATGTGGGAAAATGTGAAATTGTCCGTTTTGGCAGGTAGAAAAGAAGCATATTTCTATCGTGAGAGATTGCAGAGCTCTGAGATGCAGAGCGATCAGGGTGTCCTAGTGCATGAATAACAAAAGGTTAGTATGCAGTTTCAGCAAGTAATTAGGAAAGCTAATAGAATGATATCATTTATTGGAATGGGAATTGAACATAAAAGTAGGGAGTTTATGCTACAGTTATACAGGACATTGGTGAGACAATATATGTAGTACTGTGTAAAGTATTGCTTTCCTTATTTAAGGAAGGATGTAAATGTATTGGAAGCATTCAGAGAAGGTTGTCCAGACCAATTCCTTGAATGGGCAGGTTGTCTTATGAGAAAAGGTCGGAAAGGCAAGGCTTGTATCCACTGGAGTTTAGAAGAGCAAGAGACGACTTGATTGAAACATATATGATACTGAGGGTTCTTGACAGGGTGGATGTGGAAAGGATGTTTCCCCTTGTGGGAGAATCCAGAACTAGGGGTCACTGTTGAAAAGTAAGGGGTCGCCCATTTAAGACAGAAATGAGGAGAACTTTTTTTTTCAGTGGGTCGTGAGTCTTTGAAACTCTTTTCCTCAAAAGGCAGTGGAAACAGAGACTTTGAATATTTTTAAAGCAGATGTAGATAGATTCTTGATAGGCAAGTGGGAGATTGGTTATTGGGGGAAGGCGGGAATGCGGATTGAGGTTACAATCAGTTCAGCCATGAAGTTATTGAATGGCGGAGCAGGCTCGAGGGGCCAAGTGGCTTACTCCTGCTCCTAATTCGTATGTTTGTATGCTCTTATGACAAGTCCCCAGGATCAGATGGCCTGCATCCAAGGGCCTTAAAGTATGTGGCTGCAGAGATAGTGGAGGCATTGATTATAATCTTCCAAAATTCCTTAGATTCTGGATGGATCCCAGCGGATTGGAAAATAGAAAATGTAACACATTTATTCAACAAAGGAGGGAGACAGAAAACAGGAACCTATAGGGCAGTTAGCCTAATATTTGTCAGAGGGAGTTGCTGGAATCCATGAATAAGGAGGTTATAACAGCATACCTAGAAAATCATTATGGGACCAGACAGAATCAACATGGTTTTGTGAAAGGGAAATCATATGTAAATTATTTATTAGAGCTCTTTGAGGAAGTTACAAGCAAGGTGGATAAAGGGGCACCTGTAGATGTGGTGTACTTGGATTTCCAAAAGGCACATATAGGGGGTTACATATTGGCATGGATAAAGGATCGGATAGCTAAAAGGAAACAGAGACTAGGGATAAATGGGTCTTTTTTGCGTGGGAAATCAGTAACTACAGGAAACAGTGCTGGGGCATCAACTATTTACAATCCATATCAATGACCTGGGTGCAGGGACAGGATGTGTGGTAGCTAAATGTGCCGATGACAGCAAGATGGGAAGGAAAATAAGTCGTCAAGAGGAGGCAAAGAGTTTACAAAGGCATATAAATAGGTTAAGTGAGATTGACAAAAATTTGGCAGATGGGGTATAATGTGATAAAATGTGACCGTGTCTACTTTGGCAGGAAGACTAGAAAAGCAATATACTATTTAAATGTAGAGAGAATGCAGAACTCGGTGGTACAGAGGGATCTGAGTGTCCTGGTACATGAATCAGAAAGAGTTAGTATACATGGACAGCAAGTGATTGGGAAGGCAAATGGAATGTTAGTGTTTATTGCAAAGGGAATCATGTATTAAAGTGGGGACGTTTTACTGCGGCTGTGCAGGGCTTTAGTGAGAACTCATCAGGTGTACTGTGTACAGTTTTGGTCTTCTTATTTGATAAACATGATACAATTGCGTTACAAGCCGGTAAGCCAAAGTTCACTTGATTCATTTAGCGATTGAAGGGTTTATTTTAAGAAAAAAGGTTGAACAGGTTGTGCTATTGGATTATGAAAGAATAAGAGGTGATCTGAGTGAAACATGGAATAGCCTGAGCGGACTTGATAGTGGACTTGTTTCCTCTTGTGGAGGAGACTAGAACTATGGGATACAGTACAACAATAAGAGTTCAGCCATATTAAGCCATGATCTTATCGAACGCTGGAGCAGGCTCAAAGGGCCGAATGGCCTACTCGTGCTCCTGAGTCCCATGTTCCTATGTCCAGTAACACCTCAATTTGAATATTCTCACTCGTATGATCAAATCCCTCATGTCCTCACCCCTCTGAGTATCTCAATCCCCTGTCCATTTCCAATATTCCTGAAATAAAAGCAAAATACTGCGGATGCTGGAAATCTGAAACAAAAACAAGAAATGCTGGATTCACTCAGCAGGTCTGGCAGCATCTGTGGAAAGCGAAGCAGAGTTAACGTTTCGGGTCAGTGACCCTTCTTCGGAATCAGTGCTGAATCAGTTCCGAAGAAGGGTCACTGACCCGAAACGTTAACTCTGCTTCTCTTTCCACAGATGCTGCCAGACCTGCTGAGTGAATCCAGCATTTCTTGTTTTTGTTCCAATATTCCTGAAACTTGTTCATCTTAAAGTCTCCTTCTAATTCCCTTTTTAAAGTGACTTGCTTTCCTTCTGTCTCTCTCCCTGACCACACATTTCATCTCTCCAGCTCCACTTGTGCTGTGGAAGTTAGGATCCATAAAATGGTGTGAGCTGCACAGCCGGTCACATCCAGCACATTGTACAGGACACCCAGGCTGACCGTGGTGCTAGTTTGGGTGTAACGTGTGTGTGTCTGCAGTGTGAGGAGGGGTCTGAATATGGTGTCAATCAGCCATTCCGGTAGCTTTGATGTACGTCTTTGAAACTTGGTCTGTGCATGTCCACATGTCCACCTGTGTTAGTCACTCTGAGCTGCACGTACATTCAGCAACCCTCCAGTGTTATTTAAAATGACCAGGCATCCAACTTACAGGTGAGGGGCTTTTGACTTACTTCTGCTATTGTAAAATTAGTGGAGGTGCTGTAGATGGTTTTCTGGAGGTTGTGTTGTGAGCTGCTGCAGACATTCAGGGAGGACAGAGGATTTGTTGACACAACTCTGGATGAGGTATGGGGACTGTAGTTACAGTGTCTCTGGGCCTGTAACACGACCAACAAATGGAGCAGAGGCTTCAAAGAGGGGAATCTCTGTAAAGAGGGAGGAGGAGAAGGCTCTGTCCTACCCAACCCGGGTTTTCCAAGAGCACAAAGAGCAGTAATCCTAATACCGAGCCCTGGGGAACACCACTGTATGCTCCCATCCAGTCTAAACAACAACCTTTCACCACTTCTCTCTGTTTACTGTTCATTAGCTAATGTTATATCCACACAGTCACTGTCCCATTAATCCATGGGTTCAGTTTTCCTAATCTGTCTATTGAATTCCACTTGTACAAACACCTTGTGAAAGTCCATATATATAACTTCAATCACACCACCCTCATCAACCATCTCCACTGTTTTATCAAAGAACTCCATCATGTTTACCTCACCACCACCTCTCTCCACTCCTCCACTGTTGTTAAATTATCAGATTGCTTATCTGATGTCCAGTACTGGATGAGCAGAAATTTCCTCCAATTAAATATTAGGAAGACTGAAACTGTTGTTTTTACTGCCCCACTCCAACTCTGTTCCGTTGCTTTTACTTCCATTTCTCTCCCTGCTAACAGTCTGAGATTCAGACAGTCTGTTTACAACCTTAGTGTCATGTTCGGGAGAACATTAATAGGCAGATGCACAAATGTGGGTTAATTAAGGAAAATCAGCATGGATTTGTTCACTGAAAATGGTGTTTAACGAACTTGCTGGAGTTATTTGAAGAGGTATAAAGGAAGCTTGATGAGGGCAATGTTGTTAATGCGGTGTAAATGGAATTCCAAAAGACATTTGATAAAGTGTCACACAACAGACCTGTGAGCAAAGTTATGGCTCATCAAATAGAAAGGACAGTAGCAACATGAAACTAAATTGGTTGACTTACAGGGAACAGAGAGAAGTGATTAATGGATGCTTTTCGGGCTGGAGAAGGGCTTGTAGTGGAATCAAAGCAAAATACTGCCGATGCTGGAAATCTGAAATAAAAACAAAAAGTACTGGAAATACTCAGCAGGTCAGGAAGTATGTATGGAGAGAGAAGCAGAGTTAATGTTCCAGGTTTGTGACTTTTCATCAGAACTGGCAAAGGTTAGAAATCTGATCGGTTTTAAGCAAGTAAAGTGGGTGTGGGGCTGTAAACACAAGGACATAATTGTGGGCATTAGAGCAGTGGTGGGGATGGAGGGTGTTGAAATGACAAGCGAGTGGAAGCTCGGGATCATGCTTTGGGACTGAGCGGAGGTGTTCCACAAAGCGCTCACCAATCTGTGTTTGACCTGCTGCGGTGTTCCAGTGAACATCAACGCCAGCTCGAGGAACAGCACCTCGTTGTCCGATTAGGCATTCTACAGCCTTCCGTACTGAGTATTGAGTTCGTTAATTTCAGAGCATGACTGGCCCATTTTATTGTTATTTTGTTTGATCAGTTTTTTTACCATGTCCCAGTCTTAAACTGGGATTTTTTATGTTGGTGCTTTTAGCTAGGGCTGTTCATTATTCTATCATTTAGCACCCTCTCTGCACTAACGCTTTGTCTTTCACCACACCACAAGCACACTCTCTTTGCCTTTGCTCCATGACCTCCGCGTCAGTAAATCTCTCAGACCCTCTGTTCCATCAACACCCCTTTAGTTCTCTTTTTCCCCACCCCTGCTTTATTTAATTAAAAACTATTACATTTCTAACCTTGGAAGTTCTGATGAACCGTCACAGACGTGAAACATTACCTCTGCTTTTCTCTCTCCCCAGATGCTGCCAGACCTGCAGAGTATTTCCAGCACTTTTTGTTTTTATTTAAGATTTGTAGTGGAGTTCCCCAGGAATCAGTGTTGGGACCCTTTCTCTTCCTGATATATATTAATGACCTAGACCTTGGTGTACAGGGAACAATTTCAAATTTTGCAAATAATACGAAACTTGGAAGCATTGTGAACTGAGAGGAGGATAGTGTATAACTTCAAAAAGACATAGACAAGCTGGTTGAATGGGCAGACAGGTGGCAGATGAAATTCAATGTGGAGAAATGTGAAGTGATTCATCTTGGTAGGAAGAACATGGAGAGACAATACAGAATAAAGGGTACAATTCTAAAGGCAGTGCAGGAGCAGAGGGACCTGGGTGCATATGTGCGTAGGTCATTGAAGGTAGCAGAACAGGTTCAGAGAGAGCGGTTAATAAAGCATACAGAATCCTGGGCTTTATTAACAGCGGCATGGAATACAAGAGCAAGGAGGTTATTTTGAACTTGTTTAAGACACTAGTTCATCCTCAGCTGCAGTATTACTTCTAGTTCTGGGCGCCCAACTTCAGAGAACGTGAAGGCATTGGGGAGTGTGAAAAGACATTCAGAAGAATGGTTCCAGGGATGAAGAATATCAGTTATGAAGATAGACTGGAGAAGTTGGAAAATTTTCCTTAGAGAAGAGAAGGCTGAGAGGAGATTTGGAAAAGCTATTCAAAATTATGAGCTGTCTGGACAGCGTGGATAAGAGAAAAAGTGTTCCCATTCCTGAAAGGATCGAAAACGAGAAGGCAAAGAATGAAGGTAATTGGTAAAAGAAGCAGAAGTTGACATGAGGAAATCTTTTTCACACAGCGAGTGTTTAAGGTGTGGAATGCACTGCCTGAGAGTGTGGTGGAGGCAGATTCAATCGAGGCATTCAGGAGGAAATTGGATAGCTATCAGAAAAGGAAGATTGTACAGAGTTAGAGGGAGAAGGCAGGGGGGTGGCAGTAGATGAATTGCTCTTTTAGAGAGCTAGTGCAGACACGATGGACTGAATGGCCACCTTCTGTGCTGTAACAATTCTGTGATTCTGTGACATTCGACCACAAAATGAGCTTCCATCCTTATATTTCTGCCATCACTATGACCACCTACTTCCACCTCAATAAAATTTCCCAACTTCACCCCTGTCTCAACTCAACTGCTGCTGAAGCTCTCACACATTCTTTCAGTACCTGTAGACTAGACTGTTCCTACTCATTCTCCCACATTCTACTATCTGTAAACTTGAGGTCATTTAAATCTCTGCTGCCTGTGTGTTAACTTACAACAAGTCCCATTCCCCAATCACTGACCTACATCAGTTCACAGTCAAGCAGTCAGTCTTGATTTTAAAATTCTCAACCATGTTTTCAAATCCCTTCATGGCCTTGCTCCTCAATATCTCTGAAGTCTCCTCCAGCCCCACAGTCCTCCGAGATATCTCTGCTCCTCTAATTCTGGCCTCTTGTGCATCCCTGATTTTAATTACTCCACCATTGGTGGCCACACATTCAGTTGCCTCGGCCCCAGCTCTGGAATATCCTCCCTTTACAGCTCCACCTCTCCACCTCGCTTTTATCCTTTAAAAAACTCCTTTCAGCCCTGCCTCTTTGCCACTCTGGCAGCACCTTAAGTTTAATATTCTCATTCTTGTGTTTGAATCTCTCCATGGCCTCACCCCTCCAATTAGTCCCATTCCCCTACACATTCCTACAAGTCTTTTGCCTGAAAGTCATTTCTTCATTTCCCCTTTTAAATAACTGCTTGAAAAGGCACGGTTTGAAAATTAAGGGTCGCACTTTTTGGGCAGAGATGAGGAGATTTTTTTTCTCTCTCAGAGGGTCAGGTGACTTTGGAACATTCTGCCTCTGAAGGTGGTGAAGGCGGGTTCATTGAATAATTTTAAGGTTGTGGTAGATGGATTCTTGTTAGGCAAGAGAATCAAAGGTTATCAGGGGTAGATGGAAACACAAACATATCAGCCATGATCTTAATAAATGGGCTGAATGGCCTACTTCTGCTCCTAATACATACAATCCTATGGTTGTTCTCGCTGTATCTACCCCTCGCCATGCTTTTCAGCTGTAGAGCACCACTAGGCCCAACGCCATAAAAGCCTGGATCCATAAAATGGTAACAGCAGAGCTGCCGGTCACTTCCAGTGCTCCATGCTGGGCAGGGGTCTAGCCCCGGTTCACCAAGCATGTGCAGGTAGTGTGAAGCGGGGCCTGAGTATGGTGTCTATCAGCCATTCCAGCAGCTTTGATATACATCTTTGAAACTTGGTCTGTGCATGTCCACTGACCGTCTGTATTAGTCACTCACAGCTGAACATGCATTCAGCAGCACGAGGAACCCCCTCCAGTGTTATTTAAAAGGACCAGGCATCCAGGGGAAGCTCTGTAAAGAGGGAGGAGGAGGGGGCTCTACTCTACCCACCCCGGGTTTTCCAAGAGCACTTTTCCTACCGGAACCTAACCCAGGAGCAGTGTGTCAAGTGACTCTGATTCAATAAGGAGATGCTCATAGAGACGTGTTAGCTCCTGTAGCAGGGTGAACGCGGAGCTGCCAGTGGCCGTTAAGGTCTCAGTTTCATTGAAATTGTATGTATCTGGATCTTTCCAGGCAGGAGGATGAGACATATCAAACATAGATGCACAGAGAGTGATAGAGTCATTTATGACACAGAAGGAGGCCATTTGTCCCATCGAGTCCATACTGGGTCTCCATGGAGCAATCCAGTCAGTCCCACTCCCCCTCTCAATCCCAGTAGTAAATTCATTTCCTTCAAGTGTCCATGAACTCTCTCTTGAAATCATTGATTGTCTCTGCTTCCACCACACTTGTGATCAGTGAGCTCCAGATCATTAACACCCGCTGTGTAAAAGAAGTTTCCATATATTCCTCCCTGCATCTCTTGCCCAAAACAAACAAGAAAGAACAGTACAGTAATATAAAAGCAAAATACTGCGGATGCTGGAAATCTGAAACAAAAACAAAGAAAAAACAAGAAAGAACAGTACAGCACAGGAAGAGGCCATTCGGTCCTCCAAACCTGCGCCTATCTTGATGCCCGTTTAAACTAAAACCTTCTTCACTTCTGTGGACCGTATCCCTCTATTCCCATCCTATGCATGTATTTGTCAAGATGCCTCTTAAACGTGGCTACCGTACCTGCTTCCACCACCTCCACCGGCAGCAAGTTCCAGGCACTCACCACCCCTGTGCAAAGAACTTGCCTCGCACATCCCCTCTAAACTTTGCCCTCGCACCTTAAACATATGTCCCCTAGTAACTGACTCTTCCACCCTGGAAAATAGCTTCTGATTATCCACTTTGTCCATGCCACTCATAACTTTGTAAACCTCTATCATGTCGCCCCTCCACCTCCGTCATTCCAGTGAAAACAATCCGAGTTCATCCAACCTCTCCTCGTAGCTAATACCCGCCATAACAGGCAACATCCTGGTAAACCTTTTCTGTACCCTCTCCAAAGCCTCCACATCCTTCTGGTAGTGTGGCGACCAGAATTGCACGCAATATTACAAGTGTGGCCTAACTAAGGTTTTGTACAGCTGCTGCATGACTTGCCAATTTTTATACTCTATGCCCCGACCGATGAAGGCAAGCATGTTGTATGCCTTCTTGACTACCTTATCCACCTGCGTTGCCACTTTCAGTGACCTGTGGACCTGTATGCCCAGATCTCTCTGCCTGTCAATACTCCTAAGGTTTCTGTAATTTAATGTATACTTCCCACCTGTATTAGACCTTCCAAAATGCATTTCCTTATATTGCTCCGGATTAAACTCCATCTGCCATTTTTCCGCCCAGTCTCCAACTGATCTATATCCTGCTGTATCCTCTGACAATCCTCATCATTATCCGCAACTCCACCAATCTTTGTGTCGTCCGCAAACTTACTAATCAGACCAGCTACATTTTCCTCCAAATCATTTATATATACTACAAACAGCAAAGGTCCCAGCACTAATCCCTGCGGAACAACACTAGTCACAGCCCTCCATTCAGAAAAGCAACCTTCCAATGCTACCCTCTGTCTTCTATGACCGAGTCAGTTCTGCATCCATATTGCCAGCTCACCTCTGATCCCGTGTGACTTCACCTTTTGTATCAGTCTGCCATGAGGGACCTTTTCAAAGGCTTTACTGAAGTCCATGTAGACAACATCCACTGCCCTTCCTTCATCAATCATCTTCGTCGCTTCCTCAAAAAACTCAGTCAAGTTAGTGTGACACGACCTCCCCTTCACAAGACCATGCTGCCTCTCGCTAATAAATTCCATTTGTTTCCAAATGGGAGTAAATCCTGCCCCGAAGAATCCTCTCCAGTAATTTCCCTACCACTGACCTAAGGCTCACCGGCCATAATTTCCTGGATTATGCTTGCTACCCTTCTTAAACAAAGGAATATCATTGGCTATCCTCCAGTCCTCTGGGACCTCATCTGTAGCCAATGAGGATACAAAGATTTCTGTCAAGGCACCAGCAATTTCTTCCCTTGCCTTCCTCAGTATTCTAGGGTAGATTCCATCAGGCCCTGGGGACTTATACACCTTAATCTTTTCCAAGACGCCCAACACCTCTTCCTTTAAGATATCGACATGACCCAGGCTATCTACACTCCCTTCCCTAGACTCATCATCCACCAAGTCCTTCTTTTGGGTGAATACTGAGGCAAAGTGTTCATTTAGCACCACGCCCATTTCCTCTGGCTCCAAGCATGGATTCCCTCCTCTGTCCTTGAGTGGGCCAACCCTTTCCCTGGCTACCCTCTTGTTCTTTATATACGGATAAAAAGCCTTGGGATTTTCCTTAATCCTATTTGCCAATGACTTTTCTTAACCTATTTTAGCCCTCCTGACTCCTTGCTTAAGTTCCTTCCGACTTTCTTTATATTCCTCAAGGGCTTCGTCTGTGCCCAGCCTTCTAGCCCTTATGAATGCTTCCTTTTGTTTTTACTAGGCTCACAATATCCCACGTTATCCAAGGTTCCCGAAACTTGCCAAACTTGTCTTTCTTCCTCACAGTAACATGCCGGTCCTGGATTCTGATCAACTGACGTTTGAAAGACTCCCACATGTCAGATGTTGATTTACCCTCAAACAGCCGTCCGCAATCTAAATTCTTCAGTTCCTGCCTAATATTGTTATAATTAGCATTCCCCCAATTTAGCACCTTCACCCGAGGAATCCTCTTATCCTTATCTACAAGTACCTTAAACCTTATGGAATTATGATCACTGATCCCGAAATGCACCCCGACGGAGACTTCGACCACCTGGCCAGGCTCTTTCCCCAATACCAGGTCCAGTACGGTCCCATCCTCGTTGGACGATCTGCATATTGTTTGAAGAAGCCCTCCTGGATGCCCCTTACAAATTCTGCCCCATTCAAGCCCCTAGCACTAAGTGAGTCCCAGTCAATATAGGGAAAGTTAAAATCATCAACCACAATAACCCTGTTGCCTTTACATCTTTACAAAATATGTCTACCTATCTGCTCCTCTCTCGCCTGCTGGCTGTTGGGAGGCCTGTAGTAAATCCCCAACATC
This sequence comes from Heterodontus francisci, assembly GCF_036365525.1. NCBI lineage: Eukaryota > Metazoa > Chordata > Chondrichthyes > Heterodontiformes > Heterodontidae > Heterodontus > Heterodontus francisci. Next base: position 1,312,188 of record NW_027140740.1, on the reverse strand, counting down.
GTGAATGCACCCTTCCTATTCCTGAGCTCTACCCATATTGCCTCGCTGCATGACCCCTCCGAGGTGTCCTCCCGCAGTACAGCTGCGATATTCTCCTGAACCAGTTATGCAACTCCCCCACCCCTTTACGTCCCCCTCTATCCCACCTGAAGCTTCTAAATCCCGGAACATTTAGCTGCCAATCCTGGCCTTCCCTCAACCAAGTCTCTGTAATAGCAAAAACATCGTAGTTCCAAGTACTAATCCAAGCTCTAAGTTCATCTGCCTTACCTGTTATACTTCACGCACTGAACAAATGCACTTCATACTACCAGTTCCGCTGTGCTCAGCAACATCTCCCTGCCTGCTCTTCCTCTCAGTCTTACTGGCCTTACTCATTAGCTCCTCTCAGTTATTTCACCTGCTGACCTACTGCTCTGGTTCCCACCCCCCACCACTTCCTTCCCTCTATCTAGTGACCTATAGACAACAGGGAGCAATGTAACTGCAACTTTTTTGCTCCTTCGCTCCAGCCATTTAGATTCCGTCCCTTACCCACTCCTCCCTCCTTCTGCCCGGGACGTTCTCTCTCTCCAGCACTATAATATTCCCCTTAATCAATACCACCACCCCTATCGCTATTCTTCCTTCTATCTTTCCTGAATACCTTGCATCCAGGAATATTTAACACCCAGTCCTGCATTTCTTTGAGCCAGGTCTCTGTTGTAGCCACAACACCATATTTACACATGTACCTCACCAGTCTTATTCACCACACTCCATGCTTTCACATACATGCACATTAACCTTCATGTAAATGTTATTACTTTCTCCCATTCTCAGACCCCACCTAATACGTTTCTAAACCCTATTATAGTGCTATCCAACTCTTCCTGTATTTTGTGCACCTTGGAATTCCTCTCTGATGTTTACTCCTGGTTCCCACACCCCTGCCAAATTAGTTTAAACCCTCTCCAATAGCATGAACAAATCGCCCCACAAGGGAATTAGTCCCAGCTCTGTTCAGGTGTAAATCGTCCAGCCTGTACAGATCCGACATTCTCCATAACTGGTCCCAGTGTCCAGGAATCTAAACCGCCCCGCTTCTGCAGAATCCTTCCAGCCACACATCCATCTGTACTATCCACCTATGTCTCTACTCACTCACATGGTGTACTGAGAGTAATCCGGAGATTACGACTTTGAAGTCCTGCTTGCTAACGTCTTTCCCAGCTCCCTGAATTCTGACTGCAGGACAACCTCCCTCTTTCTGCCTCTGTCGTTGCTTCTGATGTGGACCACGACTGCTGGCTGTTCACCCTCCACCTTCAGGATGCTCTGCAGCCGCTGGATGATATCCTTGACCCTGACCCCAGGGAGGGAACACACCAACCTGGATACACATCTGCGGCCTCAGAAACCATTGTCTATCGAATTTCTTATCACGATCAACATTCCAGTCTTCCCTGTAATCCCGCCCCCCTCCCCCCCCCCCCCGCACCAGTACAGCTGAGACAGCCCTGGTACCATGGCCTTGCCTGTGGCTGCAGTCCCCAGATGAACCATCAGTATTAAATACTGGTTGGAGAGTGAGATGCACTCAGGAGTCTCCTGTGCTACCTGCTGATTCTTCTTGACGTGCTCTCCACAAATTACTCAACCTCACATATATACGACAGTGACATCCATGGTCCCACCATCTGCAGCTTGTACATCATCCCAGAGAGCAGGATGAGGGGGTGGTGAGAGTTAAGAAGGGACATAAGGCAGGAACATAACATCATCCTGAATGCTCTCAGTGATGCCGGATGCTACGGCCTCTGTCACAGCCGGTCCCATGATGTGGAGAATCATCTCCTCCCTCAGGCTCAGGGGTGAAGGAATGCCTGGTCCTCGCTGGTTCACTGCTGCTCCCTGTGATTATGGGCCACCTTATCCTGTAAGAGGGAGGGCAAAATGCCAGTGATTGTGTTGCACTGTGTTTGTGTGATGTGCCTGCCATAGTTGAATAGCTGGAGGTATGTGGAGACACTGAGAGGTGGGTGTGAGGCTGGTATTAGAGGAAGGTGTGTGAGGGTGAGCTGGGCTATGTGAATGTGAGGTGTGAGTCCTGAGTGTTAGGGACTGCTGATGGGTGAGTGATGGGGGTGTGGTACATTGAGCAGTGTGAGAGGTTGGTGGTGTTGGGGGTAGGAGATGCCATTCGGAGATGAATTCACTGACATTGACCAGCCGAGTGAGCTCATTAAACTCCTTCTCGATCTTCTGCCAGGTCGTCGGGGCCATACTTCTTGCATTGACCTCCCTGACCACCTGCTCCCATTCCCTTCGGAGGGCGTTCCTTGAGGGTCTCCATCCAACCCTACAGAAGCATGGCCTCTCTCCTCCTGTTACCCACCATGACTAAGGCCTCCAGCACTACATTCGTGAGCCGCAGAGCCCTCTCTCTGTCCTAGTATCCCAATTACCTTGTCTACAATTGCAGAATTCACAATCAGCAGCAGCAGGCTCCTGTGATTCAGTGCAACATCCCTTTAAGAGGGACAGACTACCTTTAAGAGCGGAATCCTGGCAAACATCTGACAGACCCTCACACAGTCAGGTCCCTCTTCAGCGTGCAGACAGACAGCAGCGCAGTCATGCTCAGGGGCATGTAGAATTCGTGGAAATGTGGAGGCAGCAGGACGTTTGTACGTCACCTTTCAGAATAGGAATGGGTACGGGAAGATCATGATCCCTCTGCCCAAAAAGTGATGCAAACCTGATTTTCTCACTCTTTCTATTTCTCTTTCCCTCTTTCACACTGTTTCTCTCTCTCTCTCTATCTTTCTCCCTCTCTCTTCACTCTCTGTCAGTCGTTCATGGAATCAGAGATTGATGCAGCATAGAAGGAGGATATTCTGCCCTTTGTCTCAGTGCTGTCTCTTTGAAAGTGCTGTTTAATTCGTTCCTCTCCCCTCCTCTTTCCCCAGATTCCTGTTTATTTTCTTTTTCCTTTTTAAGTATTTGTTAATTTCCCTTTTGAAAGATATTATTGAATCTGCTTCCACCATGTTTTCTGGCAGTGAATTCCAGATCCCAACAACTTGCTGCGTAAGAAAACTCTTCGCATTTCACCTCTGGTTTTTTGTCAATTACCTTCAATCTGTGTCTTATTAACACTGAACTTTCATACACTGGAAACAGTTTCACATTAATTACCCTATCAAAACCCTTCATGATTCTGAATTCTATTTGAAATTCTCCCCTTACCATTCACTGCTGTAAAGAGAACAATCCCAGCTTTTCCAATCTCTCCATGTAACTGAATTCCCAGATCCCTGGTACCATTCTAGTAAATCACCTCTGTATCTTCAATGAGTCCTTGACATCCTTACCAAAGTGTGGTGATCAGAAATGGACGCAATTCTCCAGCTTGGACCTAATCAATGATGTATAAAAAATCATAATTTCCTCCTGAGTTTTATTACTCTTTGCCTCTCTCTCTAACACCAAGGACACAACTTGTTACCTTCAAATATCTGTGTGTGTATATCCCAGGTCTCTCTAACCCTGCACTTACTTTATAATGGTAACATTTAGTTTATATTGTTCCTCCGCATACTTCCTCCCCATTTGTCTCACTTCACACTTCACTGTGTTAAATTACATCTGCCATGTTCCTGCCCATTTCACCAGTCAGTCTCTGTCCTCCTGAAGTCTGTTACTATCCTTCTCACTGTTTGTTAACATTTCTGAGCTTACGTCCATCTGAAAACTTTGACATTATCCCGTCTGTGCACAAGCCCATTGCATTAACATACAGCAACTGTGATCCCAACAGTGACCCTGGGGAACCCCCCTGTGTACTTCCCTCCAGACTGAACAACAACCATTCTCCACCACTCTGCTTTCTGTTACATAGCTAATTTCCTGCAGGCTGCCATTGAAATTTTTAAAAAATTTCCATTTATGTAGCGCCTTCATGACCACTGCATGTCCCAAAGAGGTTTACAATCAATGAGTACTTCTTAAACCCTAGTCACTATTGTAATGTAGGAAAGATGGCAGAAAATTTCCACACAGCAAGCTCCCACAAGCAGCAATGTGATAATGATCAGATCTTTAACATCCACCCGAGAGGGCAGATGTTGGTTTAATGTTTCATTCGATAGACGGCACATCTGACAGTGCAATACTCCCACAGATATGTCACTGCAGTGTCAGCCTTGATTCTTGTGATCAAGTCCTGCAGTGACACTTGATCCTAGAAGCTTGTGACTGAAAGGGGAGAGAGCTACAAACTGAGCCATGGCTGACATTGGTCCTTTAATCCTATGTGTTTCTAATTTGGTAACACGGCGGTTATGTGGTACTTTATCAAACGCCTGTTTAAAGGATAGGAATATTGGGAAAGTAGAGGCAAGAACAATCATAGTAACATAGAATAGCATTGCACTGAAGAAGGCCATTTGGTCCAACATGTCAATGCTGGCCCTTTTGAAGATCTTCCATTTCGTCCCACACACTGGCTCTTTTTTTTTATTCATTCGTGGGATTTGGGCGTCACTGGCTTGGCCAGCATTTATTGCCCATGTTGCCCTTGAGAAGGTGGTGATGAGCTGCCTTCTTCAACCGCTACAGTCCATCTGGAGTAGGTAGACCCACAGTGCTGTTAAGAAGGGATTTTGACCCAGCGACAGTGAAGTAATGGCGATATAGTTCCAAGTCAGGATGGTGTGTGACTTGAACGGGAACTTGAAGGTCGTGATGTTCCCATGTATTTGCTGCCCTTGTCCTTCTATTTGGTAGAGGTCGTGGGTTTGGAAAGTGCTGTCTAAGGAGCCTTGATGCATTGCTGCAGTGCATCTTGAAGATGGTACACACTGCTGCTACTGTGCGTCTGTGGTGGAGGGAGTGAATGTTTGTAGATGGGGTGCTAATGAAGCGGGCTGCTTTGTCCTGGATGGTGTCGAGCTTCTAGTGTTGTAGGAGCTGCACCGATTCAGGCGAATGGAGAGTATTCCACCACACCCCTGACTTGTGCCTTGTAGATGGTGGACAGGCTTTTTGGAGTCAGGAGGTGAGTTACTCGCCTCAGGATTCCTAGCCTCTGACATGCTCTTGTAGCCACGGTATTTATATGGGTACTCCAGTTCAGTTTCTGGTCAATGGTAGCCCCTAGGATGTTGATAGTGGGGGATTCAGCGATGGTTATGCCATTGAATATCAAGGGGAGATGGTTAGATTCTCTCTCGTTGGAGATGGTCATTGCCTGGCACTTGTGTGGCACGAATGTTACTTGCCACTTATTAGCCCAAGCCTGGATATTGTCCAGGTCTTGCTGCATTTCTACATGGACTGCTTCAGTATCTGAGGAGTCACGAATGGTGCTGAACATTGTGCAATCATCAGTGAACATCCCCACTTCTGACCTCATTATTGAAGGTAGGTCATTGATGAAGCAGCGGAAGATGGTTGGGCCTAGGACACTACCATGAGGAACTCCTGCAGTGATGTCCTGGAGCTCAGATGATTGACCTCCAACAACCACAACCATCTTCCTTTGCACCAGGTATGACTCCAGCCAGCGGAGTGTTTGAGATAATGAGGTAATAAGATCAGGAGCTGAGTGGCTCGAGCGGAACCTAAACTGAGCCTCACTGAGCAGGTTATTGCTAAGCAAGTGCTGTTTGATAGCACTGTCTTTGACACCTTCCATCATTTTACTGATGATTGCGAGGAGGCTGATGGGGCAGTAATTGGCCGGGTTGGACTTGTCCTGCTTTTTGTCGACAGGACATACCTGGGCATGTTTCCATATTGCCGGGTTGATGCCAGTGTTGTAGCTGTACTGGAACAGCTTGGCTAGGGGCGCGGCAAGTTCTGGAGCACAGATCCCTGCCGGAATATTGGCAGGGCCCATAGCCTTTGCAGTATCCAATGCCTTCAGTCGGATTTTGATATCACGTGGAGTGAATCGAACCCTGAGAAACAGCACTGTATACTCCCCTCCACCTCCAGTCTGAACAATGACTGTTCACCACTTCTCTCTGCTTTCTATTCTTGAGTCACTGTCATATCCACACCATCACTGTCACGTTAATCAATGTCTTCCATTTCTGATAACAAGTCTATGAAATCTCATTTGATCACAGGCCTTTTGAAAGTCTATATACATAAATTGATATACACGAGTAGGGGCGGAACATGTTGGTATGGTCCTGAATGAATACTTTGTATCTGTCTTAACAAAAGGGGGGCGCGATGCAGATACTGTGGTTAAGGAGGAGGAGTGTGAATATACATAGGGAGAGAGGAAGAATTAATGGGATTAGCATCCTTGAAAGTTGATCCATCACCAGGGCCAGTTGAAATGTATCCTCGGCTGCTAAAAGAGGTGAGAAAGGAAATAGCAGAGGGTCTGACCATCATTTTCCAGTCCGCACTGGATACAGTGTAGTGCCAGAGGATTGGTGAACTGTTAAAATAGTACCTCTTTAAAAAGGGAGCAAGGGATAGACCGAATGATTTCAGGCCAGTCAGTGTAACCTCAGTAGTGGGCACATTATTGGAATCTATTCTGAGGCAGGATCACGTGTCACTTAGAAAGTCACAGGTTAGTCACGGATAGTGAGCATGGATTTGATAAGCGAAGATATTGTTTGACCAAATTGATTGAATTTTTTGAAGAAGTAGCAAGGATGATAGATGAGGGTAGTACAGTTGATATGGTCGACATAGATATTGGCAAGGCTTTTGTCAAGATCCCATGTGGCATACCAGTTAAACAAATAAAATCCCATGGAATCCAGGGAAATTCAGCAAGCTGGATACAAAATTGTCTCAGTGACAGGAAACAAAGGGTGATTGTTGACGGGTGATTTACTGACTTGAGGTCTGTTTCCAGTGGCGTTCCACAGGGCTCAGTACTGGGTCGCCTGCTTTTTGGTAGTATATATTAATGATTTGAACGTAAATGTAGGGGGCATGATCAAGATGTTTCCAGATGGTACACAGATTGGTCTTGCAGTAGATAGCGAGGAGGATAGCTGTATGCTGCAGGAAGATATTGATGAGAGAAAAGTGACAAATGGAATTCAACCTGGATAAGTGTAAGGTGATGCAATTGAGGAGGTCAAACAAGGCAAAGGGATAGACGATTAATAGGAAAATACTGAGAAGTGTAGAGGAAGTGAGGGACCTTGGAGTCAATGTCCACTGATCCCTGAAGTTAGCAGGTCAGGTCGATAAGGTGGTTAAGAAAGCATATGGAATCCTTTCCTTTATTAGCTGAGGTATAGAATACAAGAGCGGGGAGGTTATGCTGGAACTGTATAAATCATTGGTTAGGTCACACCTGAGTACTGTGTGCAGTTCTGGTCACCTCATTCACAAAGGATGTAATTTCACGAGAGAGGGTATGGAGGAGATTTATGAGGATGTTGCCCGGACTGGAAAAATGCAGCTATGAATTAAGATTAGATAGGCTGGGGTTGTTCTACTTGGAAGAGAGGGGTTGAGGGGAGATCTGATTGAAATGAGCATAATTTTGTGTGGTCTGGATAGAGTGGAGGTGAAGAGTCTATTCACCTTAGCAGAGAGATCAGTGACTAGGGGGCAGTGACTTAAAGTGCTTGGTAGAAGGATTAGCGAGGAGTTGAGGAAAAACTTGTTCACCCAAAAATACAAAATTGGCTCAGTGGCAGGAAACAAAGGGTAATTGTTATAATTAAAGCAAAATACTGCAGATGCTGGAAATCTGAAGTAAAAACAAGAAATGCTGGAAATACTCAGCAGGTCTGGCAGCATATGTGGAGGGAGAAGCAGAGATGATGTTTCAGGTCAGTGAAGAAGGGTCAGTGACCTGTAACGCTAACTCTGCTTCTCTCTCCACAGATGCTGCCAGACCTGCTGAGTATTTCCAGCATTTCTTATTTTTATGAAAGTGTAATTGTTGACGTGTATTTTACTGACCGGAGGACTGCTTCCATTGGCATTCCACAGGGTTCAGTCCTGGGTCCCCTGTTTTTAGTGAAGTTCTAGAGCTTACTGCCTGTAAGGATAGTTGAGGCAGAATACCTGCACTCATTCAAAAGGAGTCTGGATGTTCAACTCAAGTACCATAATCTTCAGGGCTATGGATCAAATGCTGGAAGGTGGGATTAGAATAGGTGGATCATGTATCGGCCGGCACAGACACAATGGGCCAAGTGGCCTCTTTCTGTGTCTTAAACTTTTTATGATTATATTACATGAAACACGCTATCCTCAGTAACACTCACAGTTACGTCCTGAACGAACTCGATCAAGATTATCAGAAATGATTTTCCATTAACCTATCCATGCTACTTGTCATTTATTCACCCATGTTTTTACAAGCAAGTGCTGGGTTATGACCTCTAGAATTTTCCAACCACCAACGTTACACTGATAGTTACAGGGTTTATCCAACCTCTACTTTTTAAACAGTGTAACATTTACCCTGCAGTCCTCTGGCATCACTCCCATATCCAAGGAGGATTGAAATATTCTGTCCAGTGCCTCTGTTATTTTCACCATTCCTTCCCTCAGTAACTATCATACATCCCATCCAGACTGGATAAATGTTCTACTTTACTGCGATACAAAATATGTTGGATTGAAAGGTGTTAACTGAACCTGTTTGTTCAGTGACTGTAATTAATGCCAGTCTCCATGGACCCTAATGGTGTCACTGGAGGGTTTCCCTCTTCTATTAAGAAGGGACTCCTTTCAATGTGTTATCCGATAGTGTCAGTGGGCGCATCAACCCCGGCACTAACAGAGATCAGCGGCTGCAGAGAGAGGGAGAGGAGAGATCAGAATCTGAACAATAAATTGGAATGTTACAACAATGGGTCAGAATCTGAGAACAATAGATTGGAATGTTACAACAATGGACAGGATTTTATCCGATTGGTTTGGCCTGGTTACTGCAGATTATTATTGGATAACATTAGAATGGCGGATCTTTTATGCTCTGAAGATGATTCAATTTATTTACTATCCCATCCTCGCTATTATTGGTGTCCCTGGTAAGTCTCTGTATCCAACTATTGGATTCATAAACTATATTTCACTGATTTAGTGTTCTTGTCATTTCAATCGTGAGAAGACTGAAACCATTATCTTCAGTTTCTGTCACAAACTCCATTCCCTGTCTATGATCTACATCCCCCTCGCTGGCCATTGTCTGAGGCTGAACCAGGAAGTTTACAACCTCTGGTATCTATTTAATGCTGAGCTGAGTTCATCCCCATATTCTCTCCATCCCCAACCCTGCCAATTGTTATGGCCAGGTGAGGAGGGGTCAAAGTCGCTCGGCTTTATTTGATCACAACAGTGTTTGTCCTTTATAAACAGTGAATATGTTAACGTCTGAGTGAGTGTTTTACATTTTACCTTTGGAGTGATGATGAAGGAATTGATTGGACAGGTTCTCTTGAGTTTAAACATGAAAGAGGTGAGTTTATTATACTTAACAATATAAACCCTATCTAAATAAAATCATTAAAATAAATAGAACACATTTATGCGCACACTCACACAGGAATCACATAGAAATACATTACAGAGTGAGAAGCAAATTTGTGGTTGGATTGGAGTCCAGAATAAATATATTTTTTTAAACTCATTCTGTGAGGTTTGACCATTCCGTCGTCTTCCTGCAGAAGTTGAATCCTTGAAGTCTTTTTCTTGTCAATGTGCAGTTTGTGGCTGGTCCACATGGCTCTGGGAATTCTTTGAGGCACACTTGTAGGTGGCTTTCTTCCCCTGGTTACTCTGTCTGTAGCAATCTGTAGGCTTGGAGGGCCCATATTCGCATGTGGTTTTCAAATTTGTGATGTTATGTGGAGAGGGAGATGGAGAGAAAGGGAGGGGTGTGGGGGGAACACAGTCCTCCTGCTTCAGCTCATTTTGAATCACTGACTTGTCTGTTTTTGTCCAGGGAAAACTCTCAGCTTTCGCAGGGATAGACAGTCTCCAGTCTGACTCAGTGTATTCGCTGGACTGTTACAATGAGATTCAAGGTTAGGACCTTCTATCTCCCCAGGGCTCAGGATACCAGTATTTACTCTTGGAGGAGTTTTCTCTTTCAAAGTCAATGTGTCAGAATGGCCTTGTATGCCGTGTTAATGAATATAATCTCAGGTAATTCAATCACTGGAGCAAGCCAATGATTTGGGTCCAGGCTCATCAGACATATGTCTCCTGTTGTAGGCTTTAGAATGTGAAAAGGTGTGTCAGATGCCAATTGCGGTGGCCATCTTGGCTGCCAGTTTTTTCAAGGATAACGGCAAGATTTTTTTTCTATTTAAGGTTTACTGTAAGTTTCCAAACTATGAATTAAATTTTATAATTTGGCATATTGTGTGATCTTGATACTGCCACAGCACACGTGGAAAAAATCTGATAACAAGAACATTTCGTTGCAGGATTGTGGGAATAAAAAGAAGAAAGCACACATTCATTCTCAATAATCACTTCCCAAACTGACATATTAATATTAGAGTTACTGAAGCTGACATTGTCTGTTAAAGTTGTACTAATTTAATGTTTTGGTGTTTTGTCTGGGATGGTTATGTGTCGGGTTCGACCCTGGACATTGCATCAGCGATTCCATTGTATCTTTTTTTCTCTCCTGCAATGAAGCTTAAACCATTCAGTTTCCTTCACCTTGATAATCTTTCTCCCTAAACCGACAGTGAGTAATAAATTGTTTTTTTTAGCCCCTGTGAGGTGTCTGAGATTTCCTCTGGGCCAGTGTTCTTGCTGAGTTCGGCTTTGAAATTGGTGGGTTTAATTAGATTTGGGTTTGGGACCTGATCATTGGGTTCTTCAGTGGGTAGATCCACACTGACCTTACTTTTAGCTTTCTGGTGAGGTACACAAGTGCTGTTTACTTTAGGGTATTTTCCCATCCCTTTTCCCCCTACTACGGGGAAACTCATTTCTCTAACCAGCCCCATGTCCTCTGGGATTTTATGGCTCGCAGGTGGCTGTCCATCTTTCACTGCACTCTCCTGCGACACCTCGACTCGGTGACGCATCTCCCTCACTATTGGCTTGCCTTTTTGGGAACTTTCTTTTGTCATTGCATGTTTCTGTAAATGCTGTTAGCAGACTTTTTAGGTTGCCTCATTGACCTGCATTTAAGAAGGAGAGTGTGTGGTCTAATTTATCTAACATTTCAGGGTTGGCTAATCGGAGAGTAGGGAATTCCAGTTGGGAATCCTCCTGGCCCTCCTCTGACCAGTCCTCACTGTCCTTTTCAATCCTTCCCTCCTGACAGTCTGCCAGATCTATACTTGTCTGTCCCCTCCACAGCCTTTGTTTTTTGCCTTTGGTCTGGGGGGTCATTTAAATAATTTACCTGGCTGTTCCTTTTGCCACTCGATATGGAACTCTGGACTGGGATTTCAGGGATTCACCCTGCAGTGGGAATAGTAACAATACATGATCGCTGGGATGAAATGTTCTGACCTTGGAATTTTGCCTGATTACATTTTCAAGGCTGCCTGGGAGGTCCTTAGGTGTTCCTGAGCCATTACACAGGCACTCATGAGCCGCTCCCAGAGCATGGAGATGTAGTCTAACATGGAGGACTCATCCCTGTGTCCCAAAAACTTCTCCTTGATTAGTTTAAGAGGAGCTCTCACCTCGTGTCCATAACGTAATTCAAAGAGACAAAAGTCAGTGGACTCAATGGATATTTTCCTGGTAACCAACAGGTGAAATGCCATCCCTTTGTCCCAGTCATGGGGTTACTCATAGCAGTATGGCCTGATCATTGTCTTTAGGGTCTGGTGGTACTGCTCCAAAGCCCCTTGTGACTGTGGGTGGTGGAGCTTAGCTGGGTTATGTCTAGAATACCCATGACCTTTTCAAAAATACTGGACGTAAAATGTGTGCCCTGATCCATCTGAATCTCAGCAGGCAGCCCATAACGGGTTAGCCCCTCCACAACTACCTTGGCAGAGATAGTTCTTCGGGGGAATGGCTTCTGGGAATCGGGTCACCACATTCATAATGGTGAGAAGATACTGGTTGTCCCGTTTTGTTTTCAGCAGGTGTCCCACATAATCCACCAGCATTCTGCTGAAGGGTTCCACAAATTCTGGTATGGGAATTAGGGTGAAGGTATTATTGCAGGTTGGGGCTTCCCCACAACATGGCAGGTGTGACCAGTTGTACAGAACTCCACCACATCTTTGTGCAGTTGTGGTCAGTCAAAATGCTGTCTTATGTGGGCTTTAAATTTTCATACATGAACATGTCCAGTCATTGGAAGTTCGTGGGCCATTGATATTTCTTTAAGGGACCTCAGCGGCACCACTATCTGGTGAAGCACTGTCCACTGTTCATCCGCAGGTCTGTGATGAGGTCTCAACTTCCTCACTAGCACCTCAATCTTTAAATAGTGGCACTCTGCAACTCCTTCTGCTTCAGTTTTGGTTTGGACGGTCTGTGCTATATTTTAACACTGGGTCGAGTTGTCGAGCCTCAACTAAGGAAGATCTGTTTAACACATCCTTTGTGTTCTCTACCTTCCCAAAGAAGTTTTCAGACAACCAGACAGTAGGGTCATCGTCTCCAGTGTCAGTTCAGCCGCCTCTGATGGGGGTTGTTTAGCCATGGGCCGAATCACCACAGAATCAGGGCGAATGCCAGGGACCTTCTCCTGTAACTGCTCTGTGTCCCTGATCTCTTGTGGTCTCTCCAGAACCTTTGCGGAAGCTGCAACCTTTTCCCTGCCAGATCAATACCCAGGAGCAGGTCCCCATGGCTACTGGTCCTGAAAATAGGTCGCACTCCAAGTGCACCCAATATAAAGGTATGGACATATACTGTCTTCCAATACCATTCGCTAACACTCCTGCATTCACTGCACTCCCCGAGAAAGGTCATGCCTTTTCCCAGCAGAAGGGATTGGTTGGCCCCTTTATCCCTGAGTATGACTAGGGCTTGCTTACCTCACTGAAGGGGTATGGGGTCACTTTTCCCTTGGATTCAAAATCCTCGTAACGCTCAAGGATTTTGTTACGTTTTCCCGCACTCTCTGTGGTAGTGTTACTGTGTCTGACTGTTACAGTTAAAGGCACAGCCTGACCTGCTGTGAATTCCATCAGGGCCCGTTTTCCTGCACTGATCTGGTGGACCCTGAGTAATCCTACAGGTTTTCCCCATCACTTACAGCATTCAACTCGATGGTGACCTGCCTTACTGCAGTGGAAACACACAGATCATCGGCCCTTACTCCTGCTCTCAGTACCGTCCTATTTGGCCTGAGCGTGGACCACTGGGTGTCCAGATTTTCCTCCTTGCCCGTGGCTGCTCAGGCTCTTATCACCCTCCCACCTTTTATTCCCGGGTCTTTGGGGTGACTAGTGAATGCATTCCCTTTGGGGTTAAGGCCTTGTGTACATGGAAAAAAATCTTCATCCAGAATTGCAACCTTCCTGGCTCTTCGAACCTTTTTTTCCTCTGTGTGGGTTTTAATGGGAGCGGGAGCGAGTTTTTGAACACCTCGAGAAGGATCACCGCTCTGAGGTTTACATATATGGGCTGTATCCCGATTTTCTGCATCTACTAGTCAGAGGCAAACATAAAAGCGGACTGCAAAATCTTCTATAGTTACGTAAAAAGGAAACATTTGGGTAAGACATGTATGTGTCTATTACAGGTAGAGTCAGGGAAATTTATAATGGGGAATCAAGAAATCGCAGAGAAGCTAAATGATCACTTTGTGTCTGTCTTCACTGAGAAAGATACAAGAAATCTCCCAGAATTAGAGATCCAAGGGATGAGGGGGTGAAGCAAATTAATATTAGTAAGAAGTTTGTGTTGGAGAAATTAATGGGGTTGAAGGTTGATAAATCCTCAGGACCTGATATTCTAAATTGCAGAGTGTTGGCAGAGGTAGCTATGGAGACAGTGGGTGCATGGGTGATCACCTTCTGGAACGGTTCCAGCACATTGGAAGGTCACCCCACGATTTAAGAAGGGTGGGAGAGAGAAAATGGTAGAATCTATCATAAAGGATGTGATAAATGGATAATTGGATAATAATGATCTGACTGAGCATAGTCAACATGGATTTATGAATGGGAAATCATGTTTGATGAACCTGTTGTAGTTTTTTGAGGATAGTAGTAACAGAATTGATAACGTGGAGCCGGTGGATGTAGTATATTTGGATTTTCAGATGGATTTTTGATAAAGTCCCCCACAGGAGGTTGGTTAGTAAAATTAAAGCACATGGGATCGGACGTAATATACTGGCATGGATTAAGGATTGGTTAACAAGCATAAAACAGAGAGTAGGAATAAATGGGTTATTCTCACTTTGGCAGGCTGTGGGGTAAGTAAAAAGGAAACATTGGGGTAAGTACTTGGGCCCCATCTGTTCACAATATGTATCATTTATTTAGATGTGGGGACCAGAGAAATATTCCCAAGTTTGCAGATGATACAAAAAGATGTGGGAATGTATGTGCTGTGAGGAAGGTGCAAAGTGGCTTCAAGGGCATTTGGACAGACTTCGTGGGAGGGCAAGAACGTGGCAGATGGAATATAATGTGGAAAATATGAGGTTATCCACTTTGGAAGGTGGAATAGATGTGCAGGGTATTTCTTGAATTGTAAGACATTAGAAAGTGTAGATGTGCAAAGGGATCTGGGTGTCCTTGTCAATAAGTCACTGAAAGCTGACATGCAGGGACAGCAAGCACTTAAGAAGGCTAATGGTATGTTAGCCTTTATCACAAGAGAATTTGAGTACAGGAGTGGTGAAGTCTTGCTTCAATTGTAAGCAACCTTGTGAGACCACACCTGGAGTACTGTGTGCAGCTTTGCTCCCTTTACTTTAGGAAGTATATTATTGCCATAGGGGGAGTGCAACGAAGATTCACTAGACTTGTTCCTGGGATGGCAGGACGGTCCTATGAAGAGATTGGGAAAACTGGGCCTGGATTCTCCAGAATTTTGAATTGAAAATGTGAATCTTTGGAATTCTCTACCCCAGAGGGCAATGGAAGCTCAGTCATTCAGTATGTTTGAAGCAGAGATTGACAGATTTCTAAATACAAATGACATAAAGGGATATGGGTATAGTGTTGTAAAAAGGAATTGAAATAGATGATAACCCGTGATCGTTTTGAATGGCAGGGCAGACTAGATGGGCTGAATGGCCTACCCTTGCTCCTATGTTCCGAAGCTGCTTAACTCTTTCAAACTGGAGGCAAGTTCGCTCAGGCTACTTTCGTAGTGTTCCGAATTTTTGTCAGTACGCTTCTGATATTATCTCATATGCACCCTGGATAACACTTTTATTCATTTCATAATCTGATGAACTTTCATCGGGTAACAGTGAATAAACCTCATGGGCTTTTCCTGTTACTTTGCCTTATAAAAACAGTGTCCAGCTCTCTGCCGCCATTTCAGCTGCTTTGCAAGTTTTTCAAAAGTGATGAAAAATTCTGCCACATCCTCCTCATTGAACTTCAGAATGAACTGGGAGAACTTTAAGAGCTCAGAACATGGTCCTGAACTATGGGCAGCTCCCTCACTAGCTGTGCCTTCACTGGGTGTACTGGGTCTTCCTCTAGTTGATTGAGCCGCCTTAACTCCCTTTCCTCCTTCTCCTTCTGTTGCACTCTTACTATTTCCCTTTCTTGACACCCACTCTGCTCTTTCTCGTTCTCTCTGGATTTCCAATTCTAGTCTCTTCTGTTCTAGCTTTACCTTAGCTAACATTATTCTATTTGTTAGTGATTCTAACTCTGTCTGAGTCTTCAGCTTCAAGTGAAAAATGATTGGCCACAGGTCTTAAAATTTCGGGTTTCCTAGCTTTTGGACGGAGAGTAATCACTAACTATACAGCTACATTACTCAACTTTTCAACAGAGAGCGATTTTACCCTGTACCGAGTTACTTCACTCTGTATGTAACTCTTTTATGCCAATGTAACTCCTTTATTCAGACATCGAGGGAGACAGAAGGCAGGAAAAATTATGAGGCGCATAGAGAGAGTAGAGAAGAAGAAAGTTTTCCCTTAGCACAGGTGTCAGTAACCGGGGGCCATTGATTTAAGATAAGGGGCAAGTGGTTTAGAGGAGATTTGAGGGAAAAAAAATTTCACTCGGATGGCGGCTAGAATCTGGAACACACTACCTGAAAAGATGGTAGAGGCAAGAACCCTCACAACATTTAAGAAGTATTTAGATCAGCATTTGAAATGTCATAGCATACAAGGTTACGGGCCAAGTGCTGCAAAAGGGGATTAGAATGGACAGGCTTGATGGCCGGCACAGACAGCGTGGGGCGAAGGGACTGTTTCTGTGCTGTAAAACTCTGTGCATCTGTGACACTTCCAAATTCTCATTTGTTGTTGCATTATGATCACGAGAACCTCCAGATTTCTGTTACAGCCAGGTGAGGAGGGGTCCCAGGCTCTCCTCTTGTTCTATCTTTTATTTCACTGCAGCGGGGCTTATTCCTTTTTAGCAGTGGACATGCTGACCATCTCAGTGAGCATTTTACCTTTCACCTTTGTTGTGATCGTGAAAGAACCAATCAGACAGGTTTTCTTGAGTTTAATCAAGAGGTTCCAGAAGCTGGCCGAGCGCGTCTACTCTGAGGCACAATGTGGCTTTCGTGCAGAGAGATCGACCGTCGACATGCTGTTCTCCCTTCGTCAGATACAGGAGAAATGCCGTGAACAACAGATGCCCCTCTACATTGCTTTCATTGATCTCACCAAAGCCTTTGACCTCGTCAGCAGACGTGGTCTCTTCAGACGACTAGAAAAGATTGGATGCCCACCAAAGCTACTAAGTATCATCACCTCATTCCACGACAATATGAAAGGCACAATTCAACATGGTGTCTCCTCATCAGAGCCCTTTCCTATCCTGAGTGGCGTGAAACAGGGCTGTGTTCTCGCACCCACATTTTTGGGGATTTTCTTCTCCCTGCTGCTTTCACATGCGTTCAAGTCCTCGGAAGAAGGAATTTTCCTCCACACAAGATCAGGGGCAGGTTGTTCAACCTTGCCCGTCTAAGAGCGAAGTCCAAAGTACGGAAAGTCCTCATCAGGGAACTCCTCTTTGCTGACGATGCTGCTTTAACATCTCACACTGAAGAGTGCCTCCAGAGTCTCCTCGACAGGTTTGCGGCTGCATGCAATGAATTTAGCCGAACCATCAGCCTCAAGAAAACGAACATCATTGGGCAGGTCGTCAGAAATGCTCCATCCATCAATATTAGCGACCACGCTCTGGAAGTGGTTCAAGAGTTCACCTACCTAGGCTCAACTATCACCAGTAACGTGTCTCTAGATGTAGAAATCAGCAAGCGCATAGGAAAGGCTTCCACTGCTATGTCCAGACTGGCCAAGAGAGTGTGGGAAAATGGCGCACTGACACGGAACACAAAAGTCCGAGTGTATCAGGCCTGTGTCCTCAGTGCCTTGCTCGATGGCAGCGAGGCCTGTGCAACGTATGTCAGCCAAGAGCAACGTCTCAATTCATTCCACCTTCACTGCCTCCAGAGAATCCTTGGCATCAGGAGACAGGACCGTATCTCCAACACAGAAGTCCTCGAGGCGGCCAACATCCCCAGCTTATACACACTACTGAGTCAGCGGCGCTTGAGATAGCTTGGCCATGTGAGCCGCATGACAGATGGCAGGATCCCCAAAGACACATTGTGCAGCGAGCTCGCCACTGGTATCAGACCCATCGGCCGTCCATGTCTCCGCTTTAAAGACGTCTGCAAACGCGATATGAAATCCTGTGACATTGATCACAAGTCGTGGGAGTCAGTTTCCAGCGTTCGCCAGAGCTGGCGGGCAGCCATAAAGATGGGGCTAAAGTGTGGCGAGTCGAAGAGACTTAGTAGTTGGCAGGAAAAAATACAGAGGTGCAAGGGAAGAGCCAACTGTATAACAGCCCCGACAATCAAATTTTCCTGCAGCACCTGTGGAAGAGCCTGTCACTCTAGCATTGGCCTTTTTAGTCTCTCCAGGCGCTGCTCCACACACCACTGACCACCTCCAGTCTCTCGAGATAAGGAGGCAAAAGAAGAAGAATCAAGAGGTGAGTTTATTATACTTAAAAATCTAAACTGAATCTAAATAAAATAATAAACATGCACACACACACACACACACACACAGACACACACACAGACAAACAAATCACACAGAAATAAATTATAGAGTGAGAACTAAATTTCTATTCGGATTAGAGTCCAGAATAAATTAAAAATAAACAAAATCTGTGAGATTGGGTAATTCTGTGCTCTGTCCCTTTGCTTCCCTTATTTATAAGTGTCATGTCATCTGCAAGGGTTTAAATTATGTTGTCTACATATAAGTTTATGTCACTTGTATATTTATCTATATGTCAGGAAGAGCACTGGTTTTAATACTGACCCCTGAGAAACAGCACTGTATACTCCCCCTCCCCCAGTCTGAACAATGTATTTTCACCACTTCTCTCTGCTTTCTGTCCCTGAGTCAGTGTCATATCCGCACTATCACATTAATCCATATGTTACATTTTTCATAACAAGTCGATGAAATGTCATTTGTTCACAGGCCTTTTGATAGTCCAGATACATAACAGGAAACACAATATCCTCATCAACACTCACAGTTCGGTCATCAACAAACTTGATCAAGATTATCAGACTTGATTTTCCATTAACCTATCCTTACTGTTTATCATTTAATATCACATGTTATTCCCAGAATGATATATTTTTGTACTGGGTCACGGCCTCTAGAAATTTCCAACCACCGACTTTAGACTGACTGGTCAGTCGTTATAGGGTTTATCTAATGTCTCCTTATTTAAACAGCTTGTAACATTTACAACCCTCCAGTCCTTTGACATCACTCCCAGATCCAAAGAGGATTGAAAGCTTCTGGCCATTGCCTCTGCTATTTCCACATTCCTTCCCTCAACAAACCTCATATATCCCATCTGGACTGGGTAAATCTTCGACACTATTGTGGTGTAAAAAGTGTTGGATTGAAAGGTGTTAACTGAACCTGTTTGTTCATTAACTGTAATTAACGTCAGTCCTCAAGGACCCTAATTGTGTCACTGGAGGGTTTTCCTCTTCAATTAAGAAGGGACTCCTTTCAATGTGCTGGCTCATAGTGTCAGTGGGAGAATCACCCCCAGCACTAACAGAGATCAGTGGCTCCAGAGAGCGAGAGAGGAGAGATCAGAATCTGAGAACAATAGATTGGAATATTACAGTAATGGGTCAGAATCTGAGAACAATAGATTGGAATGTTACAACAGTGGGTCAGAATCTGAGAACTATAGATTGGAATGTTACAACAGTGGGTCAGAATCTGAGAACTATAGATTGGAATATTACAACAGTGGGTCAGAATCTGAGGACAGTAGATTGGAATGTTAAAACAATGGACAGCAGGAGTTTCTCCTATTGGTTTAGCCTCATTACTGCGGATTATTTTTGGATAGCATTAGATTTGCGGCTCTGTTATGCTCTGAAGATGATTCAAACGATTTACTATCCCATCCTCGCTATTATTGGTGCCCCTGGTAAGTCACTGTATACAACTATTAGATCTATAAATCATATTTCACTGATTTAATGTTCTTGTCATGTAAATCTTGGGAAGACTTAAGCCACAGTCTTCAGTCTCTATCTCACATTCCACTCTGCATCCACTTTCCGCATTCCCCTCCCTACCCAATGTCTGAGGCTGAAACAGACGGTTGGAACCTCTATATTTCTACCTGAGCTGAGTTCATTGCCATATTCCGCCTATTACCAACCCTACCTATTAAAACCTCTGTAATATCACCCATCACCACCTCTGCCCATTTGCTAATAATCCCTCATCTGTGCCGTTGTTAAATCCACACTTAACTATTCCAATTCTATCCTGATCACCCTCCCAGTTATCAACCTCCATAAACCACAGCCCATCCTGGTCTCTGCTGCCTACATCCTAATTCACACCAAATCCCGATCACCCATTACCCCTGTGCTCACTGATCTACATTGGCTCCTGGTCTGGCAGCACCTTAATTTTAATATTCTCTTCTTGTGTTTGAATCCCTCCATGGCCTCACCCCTCCAATTAGTCCCATTTCCCTTCCATGTCACATATTCTTGTAAATCTTATGCCTTCAAGTCTTTTTCCAATTCCCTTTCAGAAGTGAGCTGTTTTCACTCTATATCTTCCACTGCTGTGATTTTCACTCTATGACGGCACTGGTGCCAACGGTATGGAAACCTGGATCTGTAAAATGATGTGAACTGAACTGCCGGCCACATCTAGTGTGGCCTGCACAGTGCCCCATGCTGGGCAGGGAACTAGGTATACTGGTTTTCTCTACATAGGACAGCAGCCAGGCTTTTCACAGTGTCCCCTACCTCCATGTGGAAAGTCTTGTCAGGGTTAGGTGAGATCAGACACGTTACCGAGGCGACAGCTTTCTTCAGTTGTGTTGCTGCTTCTGTGCTCTCTTCAGTCCAACTGGGTTAAAACTGGTCATCATCACCATTAGGTAGTTCATAAAGAGGAGTCACAGTCTCTGAAAATCGAGGGATGAGGGTCCGCTGATACCCCACCAGCCTGAGAATAGGACACAGGGCAGTCTTTGAGGTGGACAGGGGTAGACACTGGATGGGGGTCTGCTGATACCCCACCAGCCTGAGGATAGGACACTGGGCAGTCTTTGAGGTGGACAGGGGTAGACACTGGATGGGGGTCTGCTGATACTCCACCAGCCTGTGGATATGACACAGAGCAGTCTTTGAGGTGGACAGGGGTAGACACTGGATGAGGGTCTGCTGATACCCCACCAGCCTGAGGATAGGGCACAGGGCAGTCTTTGAGGTGGACAGGGGTAGACACTGGATGAGGGTCCACTGATACCCCACCAGTCTGAGGATAGAACACAGTGCAGTCTTTGAGGTGGACAGCGGTAGACACTGCATGTGGGTCCGCTGAAACACCACCAGCCTGAGGATAGGACACAGGGCAGTCTTTGAGGTGGACAGGGGTAGACGCTGGATGGGCTGATGCTGAATGATCCAATCTGGACACCTAGAAACGTGACATGATCTTGCACCAGCTGGGCCTTACGTGGATGGTCTTTTAGACTAGCTCCCAAAGTAGCTGCAGAAGTTCCAGTAAAATGGTTAAATGTGTGGACACGGTCTGTGGGAATGAGGAGGAGATCATCAATTTATTTCAGCAAGCAGGAAGACTGTGAAAACTTCATAAGGTCCCAGGCCATATGTTTGTGTAAAATAGTGGGGTTATTGTGGAATCCCTTGTAACAGACATATCCAGGGGTATCTGTGGACCTCAGAAGTGAATGTGAATTTAAATTGTTTCTCTAGTTTTACTGGGATACTCCAATAACCATTAGAGATATCCATGGTGCTGAAGACAGTCCTGCCGCTGGTAATCCGGGTGAGTAGGGTGGGTGTCTATCAGACAACCGGGTTCACACAGGGGTGACTGTGTTGAGTTTGTGGTGGTCAACAGTCAGTCTCCAGCTACCATCCCGTTTTCTAACTGGCCAAATGGGGCAGTTAATTAGTAGTGAATGTGTCTTTGTGAACTACACCCTGGTATAACAATGACCTGATAGCGTCTGGAATATATGATATAATCTCAGCTCGGTATGAATACTGCTTCATGGAGCATGCAATGGTCAGTTAATTTCTTCAGGTCTGCTCATGTTTCCACAGTCATCTTTATGGGTTGTGAATACACTCAGCACCGACTCGAGAATCGCCTGCAGCTCAGGGTCATCAGAGGTGTCTGGTAACCACTTCTCTGATATTTTAATCATGAATATTGAGGGTGCAATGGACACCAGAGTAGGGGTATGTTTTAATGTTCCATAATATACAAATATCGGGATAATCAATTACTGCTGATAACCTTTGAGCACATTACTGCCCAGTAGTCGCTGTCCATTGTGCAGGATCATAAAAAACGGAGTCAGGACTTTGAAATGAACTCTGTTCCCTCTCCTACACCAATGTAAGATCTGATCAAGGGTCACAGATTAACCAAAAGGAGGTCGAAGGGTCACAAGCAGTTTATTGCAGGGAAACTATTGGAAAATATTCAGAGGGACCGGATTAATCTCCACGTGGAGAGGCAGGGATTAATCAGGGATTGTCAGTATGGCTTTGTCAGGGGGAGATCGTGTCTAACTAACTTGATTGAATTTTTTCGAGGCATTGACTAGATGTGTAGATGAGGGTAAAGTAGTTGATGTATTCTACATTGACATCGGTAAGACATTTGATAGGGTTCTACATGTGAGATTGGTTAAGAAGGGATCCAGGGCAATTTGGTAAATTGGATCCAAAATTGGCTCAGCGGCAGGAGGCAGAGGGTGATTGTCAAGGGTTGTTTTTGCGAGTGGAAGCCTGTGACCAGTGGTGTACTGCAGGGATCGGTGCTGGGACCCTTGCTGTTTGTAGTGTACATTAATGATTTGGACGTGAATATAGGAGGTATGACCAGTAAGTTCGCAGCTGACACGAAAATCTTTGGTGTTGTAAATAGTGAGGAGGAGAGCCATCGATTACATGTCGGTTTAGATGGGCGAGTAAGATGGGCAGAGAAGTGGCAAATGGAATTTAATCCTGAGAAGTGTGAGGTGATGCATTTTGGGAGGACTAACAAGGCAAGGAAACATACAGTGGATGGTAGGACGCTAGTATGTACAGAAGGTCAGAGGGACCTTGGTGTACTTGTCCATAGATGACTGAAGGCAGCAGCATAGGTAGGCAATGTGGTTAGGAAGGCATTTGGGACACTTGCCTTTATTAGCTGAGGCATAGAATATAAGAGCAGGGAGGTTATGATGGAGCAGTATAAAAATCCAGTTAGGCCACAACTGGAGTACTGTGTATAGTTCTGGTTGCTGCACTATAGGAAGGATGTGATAGCACTGGAGGCGGAGCAGAATAGATTCACCAGGATGTTGCCTGGGCTGGACAATTTCAGCTGTGAAGAGCGACAGAAAAGTCCAGTGTTATTTCCCTTAGAGCAGAGAAGGATGAGAGGGGTCATGATTGAGGAATGCAAAATTATGAGGGGCATTGATAGGTTAGATAGGAATAATCTTTTTCCCTTAGCGGAGGGGTCAATAACCAGGGGCATAGATTTAAGGTAAGGGGCAGGAGGTTTAGAGGGGATTTGAGGAAAATAATTTTCACCCAGAGAGTGGTTGGTATCTGGAACACACTGCCTGAAGGGGTGGTAGAGGCACGAACACTCACATTTCAGAAATATTGAGATGAGCACTTGAAACGCCATACCAAACAAGGCTACAGGCCAAGTGCTGGAAACTGGGATAGGAATAGTTAGGTGCTTGATGGCTGGCACAGTCACAGTGGGCCGAAGGTCATGTTTCTGTGCTGTATATCTCTATGACTCTATTGAGGACTAACAGTTCAAATACCGCACAACATCAGAATAAATATAGTGGACATATGACCTGTGGCAGGTGAGAAAGGCTTTCTGGCTATGGATCAGATGTTAGAAGCTATTATTAAAGACGTTATAGTCGGGCAGGTAGAAACATTCAAGGTGATCAGGTAGAGTCAACATGTTTTTGTGAAAGGGAAATCATGTTTAACCAATTTATTGGAGTTCTTTGAATAAGTAACATGTGTTGTTGGTAAAGGGGGACTGGGAGATGTTCTGTACTTAGATTTCCAGAAGGCATCTGATAACGTTCCACATCAAACGTCATTGTGGAAAATAAAAGCTCATGGTGTATTGGGTAACATATTGGCATGGATGGAAGATTGGCGAACTAACAGGAAACAGCGTAGGCATAAATGGGTCATTATTATGGCCGGCAAGATGTAACGTGTGGTGTGCCAGAGGGGTCAGTGCTGGGGACTCAACTTTTTACAATTTATATAAATGATTTTGATGAGTGGACCAAAGGTATGCTTGCTAAATTTGCGAATGATTCCAAGATAGTTAAGAAGATAAATTCTGAAGAGGACATAAGGACGCTACAAAGGGATATAGATAGGTTAAGTGAGTGGTCAAAGATCTAGCAAATGGAGTATAATGCGGTAAAAGGTGAAATTGTCCATTGTGGCAGGAAGGTTTGACTGTCACCTCGAGACTTGACTATTCTAACACACTCCTGGCTGCTCTCCCACATTCTACTCTCTGTAACATTGTGATCATGCAAAGCTCTGCTGCCAACTTCTAATTTACACCAGATTCTGTTCACCCAACATCCCTGTGCTCACTTACCTACATTGGCTCTTGGTCCAGTAACACCTCAATTTTACTATTCTCACTCGTATGATCAAATCCCTCCACGGCCTCAGCCCTCTGATTATCCCAATCCCCTGCCCATTTCCAATATTCCTGAAACGTGTTCATCTTAAAATCTTTATCTAATTCCATTTTAAAGTGAGTTCCTTCCCTCTGTCTCTCTCTCTGATCACACATTTCATCTCTCCAGCTCCACTGGTGCTGTGGAAGTTTGGATCCAGAAAATGGTGTGAGCTGCACTGCCGGTCACATCCAGCACATTGTACAGAAAACCCAGGCTGGCCGGGGTGCTAGCGTGGGTGTAACGTGTGTGTGTCTGTAGTGCGAGGAAGGTCTGAATATGGGGTCAATCAGCCATTCCATCAGCTTTGATGGACGTCTTTGAACCTTGGTCTTTGCATGTCCACTGACCGACTGTGTTAGTCACTCTCAGCTGAACAGACATTCAGCAGCACGAGGAACCCCCTCTCGTGTTATTTAAAAATACCAGGCATCCAACTTACAGGTGAGGGGCTTTTGACCTACCTCTGCTATTGTAAAGTTATTGGAGGTGCTGTTAATCGTTTTCTGGAGGTTGTGTTGTGAGCTGCTGCAGACATTCAGGGAGGACAGAGGATTTGGTGACCCAACTCTGGACAAGGTATGGGGACTGTAGTTACAGCGTCGCTGGGTCTGTAACATGACCAACATATGGAGCAGAGGCTGCAGAGAGGGGAATCACTGTAAAGAGGGAGAAGGCGGGGGCTCTGCCCTACCCACCCCTTGATTTCCAAGAGCACAAAGAGCAGTGGTCCTAATACCGAGCCCTGGGGAACACCACTGTATACTCCCATCGTGTCTGAACAACAACCTTTCACCACTTCTCTCTGTTTACTGTTCCTTAATCAATGTTATATCCACACTGTCACTGTCCCTTTAATCCATAGGGTACAGTTTTCCTAAGCTGTCTATTGAATGTCACTTTATCAACCACCTTTTGAATGTCCATATATATAACTTCAATCACACCACCCTCATCAACCCTCTCCATTGTTTTATCAAAGAACTCCATCATGTTTACCTCACCACCACCTCTCTCCACTCCTCCACTGTTGTTAAATTATCAGATTGCTTATCCGACATCCAGTACTGGATGAGCAGAAATTTCCTCCAATTAAATATTGGGAAGACTGAAGCCATTGTTTTCACTCCCCACTCCAACTCTGTCCCCTTGCTATTGATTCCATCCCTCTCCCTGGTAACAGTCTGAGATTCAGAAAGTCTGTTTTCAACCTTGGTGTCACAGTTGACCACAAAATGAGCTTATAACATAATATTCATTCTATCACTACGACCGCCTGTTTCCACCTCAGTAACAGCACGCAACATCACCCCTGTCTCAGCCCATCTGCTACTGAAACTCATTCATGCCTTCATTTCCCCTAGAAATGACTATTCCAACACGGTCCTGTCTGGTCTCCCGCATGCTACTCTCTGTTAACTTGAAGTCCTCCAGAACTCTGCTGCCCATGTCCTAATTCGCAGCAAGTGCCATTCACATATCACTGACCGACATTGACTCCTGATCAAATAATTTCTTTATTTAAATTCTCCACCTTGTTTTCCCTCCAGGACCTCAACTCCCGTCCTGTATTTGTAATATCCAGCCCCACAACCCTTCAATATATCTGTGCTCCTCTAATTCAGGCCTCCTCTGCGTCCCTCTTTATTGCTGTTGTTATTCCTGATGAATCTCTGTCTCCAGCTATTAGCTCTGCAACCATTGCTAACGGTATTATAGTTCTTGTAATTTACCCTCATCTCTCCTGCTGTGACTGCCCCTGGTAAGTCTTTATTTCCACATATAAGATCTGTAAACCCTGGTTCACTGAAATACTGTTCAAGTAATTTAGTTTGTTTTTTTCGAAGAATGAAGCCAGTGTTATTGGTCTCCATCAGAAATTCAGTCCCCTATCTGTGAACCACATACCCCTCCCTGCCCAATGTCTGAGGCGGAACCAGACAGTTTGCAACCGCTGTGTTCTATTTAAACCTGAGCTGAGTTCATCTCCATATTCTCTCCATCACAAACCCTGCCTACTCCACCTCTGCCTCGGCCCATCTGCTGCATAAACCCTCATCTGTACCTTTGTTAAACCTACACTTGACTATTCCAATTCTATCCTGGTCATCCTCCCAGTTATAAACCTCCATAAACTACCGCCCATCTAGAACTCTGCTACCTGTGTCCTCACTCACACTAAATCCCGATTATCCATCACCCCGGTGTTCACTGATATATATTGGTTCCCAGTCTGGCGGCACCTTAATTTAAATATTCTCATTCTTGCGTTAGAATCCCTCCATGTCCTCACCCCTCCAATTAGTCCAATTCCCCTGTACATTCCCATATTCTAGAAAATCTTTCGCCTTCAAATCTGTTTCCATGTCCCCCTTTAAAGTGAATTTCCTTCCCTCTTTATCTCTCCCTGGTGGTGATTTATGGCTCTACAGCACCACTGTTGCCCACACTTTGGAAGCAAGGATCCACAAAAGGATGTGATACGAGTTACCAGCCACTTCCGGTGTGGTCTTCACACTGCCCCGTGCTGTGCCCGGGTGTACATTGTGTGTGCTAGTAGCATGAGGAGTTGTGGAATGTCACGTCAAACTTCTGTTCCAGCAGCTTTGATGTATGTCATTGAAACTTGGACTGTGCATGTCCACTATAAATGTTTGTTGCTTGGAAAAGCATAGCATAATAAATTTCAAGCAGCACGGATATGCTAATGACAAATCCTGTCTGGAAAACTTCAACAAGAACTTATCCCAAGGCACTTCACAGCAGCATTATGAAACAAAGTATGACACTGAACCACAAAGGGAGATATTAGGTTAGGTTTCCAAACGCTTGGTCAAAGAGGCAGGTTTTAAAGAAGTGTCTTAAAGGATAAAAGCGAGGTGGAGAGGTGGAGCTGTGAAGGGAGGATATTCCAGAGTTTGGGACCGAGGCAACTGAAGGTGTGGCCACAAATGGTAGAGTAATTAAAATCAGGGATGCACAAGAGGCCAGAATTAGAGGAGCAGAGATATCTCAGAGGGTTGTGGGGCTGGAGGGGATTACAGAGTTAGTGAGGGGTGAGGCCATGGAGGGATTGGAAAACAAGAATGGGAATTTTAATATCAAGACATTGTTTGACTGTGAGCTGATGTAGGTCAGTGATCGGGGAATGGGACTTGTTGTAAGTTAAGACACAGACTGCAGAGTTTTAGATGACTTCAAGTTTACAGATAGTAGAATGTGGGAGAATGAGTTGGAAGAGTCTAGTCTACAGGTAATGAAAGCATGAATGAGAGCTTCAGCAGCAGATGCGTTGAGACAGGGGTGAAGTTGGGCAATGTTATTGATGTGGAAATAGGTCGTCATAGTGATGGCACGAATATAAGGTTGGAAGCTCATTTTGTGGTCGATTGCCATGGAATCACAGAATTGTTACAGCACAGAAGGTAGCCATTCAGTCCATCGTGCCTGTACTGGCTCTCCAAAAGAACAATTCGTCTGGTGTCACTCCCCTGCCTTCTCCCTGTAACTCTGTACAATCTTCCTTTTCAGATAACTATCCAATTTCTTCCTGAATGCCTCGATTGAATCTGCCTCCACCACACTCTCAGGCAGTGCATTCCAGACCTTAACCACTCGCTGTGTGAAAAAGTTTTCCTCATGTCACTGATGCTTCTTTTACCAATTACTTTAATTCTTTGCCCTCTCGTTGTCGATCCTTTCAGGAATGGGAACAGTTTTCCCCATCCACTCTGCCCAGACGCATCATAATTTTGAATACCTTTTTTCAAATCTCCTCTCAGCCTTCTCTTCTCCAAGGAAAATGTTCCAACTTCTCCAGTCTATCTTCAGAACTGATATTCTTCATCCCTGGAACCATTCTTGTGAATGTTTTTTCACACTCTCCAATGTCTTCACGTTACCTAAGGTGTGGTGCCCAGAACTAGACGTAATACTGCAAATGAGGCCGAACTAGTGTCTCGTACAAGTTCAAAATAACCTATTTGCTCTTGTATTCCGTGCTGCTGTTAACAAAGCCCAGGATACTGTATGTTTCATTAACTACTCTCTCAACTTGTCCCGCCCCCTTTAATGACCTATGCGCATATACATCCAGGTCCCTCTGCTCCTCACCCCCTTTAGAATTGTACCCTTTATTATACATTGTCTTTCCATGTTCTTCCTACCAAAATGAATCACTTCACATTTCTCCACATTGAACTTCATCTGCCACCTGTCTGTCCATTCCACTAACTTGTCCATGTCCGTTTGATTTTCTACAATTTACTCCTCACAGTTCACAACGCTTCCAAATTTTGTATCATCTGCAAACTTTGAAATTGTGTCCTGTACACCGAGATCTAGGTCATTAATATTTGTCAGGAAGCGAAAGGGTCCCAACACTGATCCCTGGGAAATTCCATTACAAACCTTAAATAAAAACAAAAAGTGCTGGAAAGACGCAGCAGGTCTGGCAGCATCTGTGGAGAGAAAAGCAGAGTTAATGTTTCAGTTCTGTGACCTTTCATCAAAATTGGCAAAGGTTAGAAATGTAATAGGTTTTAAGCAAATAAAGCAGGGGTGGGGCAAAAGAGAACAGAAGAGCTGTTGATGGAACAGAGGGTCAGAGAGTTTAACTGACCAGGAGGTCATGGGGCAAAGGCAAAGAAAGTGTGCTAGTTGTGCAGCGAAAGACAAAGCATTAGTGTAGTGAGGGTGTTAAATGACAGAATAATGAACAGCCCTAGCTAAAAGCACCAACATAAAAAAATCAGTTTAATGCTGGCACATGGCAAAAAATGATAGAACAAAATAATCGTTGAACTCAGTGTTCAGACCGTCAGGCTGCAGAGTGCCTAATCGGACAATGAGGTGATGTTCCTCGAGCTGGCATTGATGTTCACTGGAACACCGCAGCAGGCTAAACGCAGATTGGGTGACTGCTTTGTGGAACACCTCCACTCAGTCCAAAAGTGTGACACCGAGCATCCGCTCGCTTATCATTTCAACACCCTCCATCCTCCACCCCCGCTCGAATGGTCACATTTCTGTACTTGTGTTTCCCCCAAAACCCCCACTTTGCCAGTTCTGATGAAAGGTCACCGACTTGAAACATTAACTCTGCTTCTCTCTCCACAGATGCTGCCAGACCTGCTAAGTATTTCCAGCACTTTCTGTTTATATTTCAGATTTCCAGCATCCGCAGTATTTTGCTTCGATTCCACTACAAACCTTACTCCAGCCCGAAAAGCATCCATTAATCACTTATCTCTGTTTCCTGTCACTCAACCAGCTTAGTTTCATGTTGCCACTGTTCGTTTTATTTGATGAGCTATAACTTTGCTCATAGGTCTGTTGTGTGGCACTTTCTAAAATGCCTTTTGGAATTCAATTTATACCACATCAACAGCATTGCCCTCATCAAACTTTCTTTTACCTTTTCAAAAAACTCCAGCCATTTAGTTAAACACAATTTTCCCTTAATTAACACCCATTTGTCCATGTGCCCATTAATTTTATCCCAAATGTGACACCAAGGTTGCAATTAAACTGTCTGACTCTCAGACTGTTACCAGGGAGAGGGATGGAATAAATAGCAAGGTAACAGAGTTGGAGTGGGGAGTGAAAATAATGCCTTCAGTCTTCCCAATATTTAATTGGAGGAAATTTCTGCTCATCCGGTACTGGATGTCGGATAATCAGTCTGATAATTTAACAACAGTGGAGGAGTGGGGAGAGGTGGTGGTGACAGTACATGACTGAAAGTACATGGGTTCCCGCAACTCCTTTTTGTAAACAAGGTGTAAAATTTACAGACTTCCAGTCCTCTGTCATCACTCTCATATACACAGAGAATTGACAGATTCTGTCCGATGCCTCTGCTATTTTCACCATTCATTCTCTCACGAACCCTCATAATTCCCATCCAAACTGGATAAATGTTTAGTTTATTGTGGTACAAAAAGTGTTTGATTGAAAGGGATTAACTAAACGTGTTTGTTCAGTGACTGTAATTAACGTCAGTCACCATGGGCCCTAATTGTGTCACTGGAGGGTTTCACTCTTCTATTAATAAGGGACTCCTTTCAGTGTGGTATCCCATAGTGTCAGCAGGAGCATCATCCCCGACACTAAAAGGGATCAGCAGCTCCAGAGAGAGGGAGAGGATAGATCAGAATCTGAGAACAATAGATTGGAATATTACAACAATGGGTCAGAATCCGAGAACAATAGATTGGAATGTTACAACAATGGGTCAGAATCTGAGAACAATAGATTGGAATGTTACAACAATGGGTCAGAATCTGAGAACAATATATTGGAATGTTACAACAATGGGTCAGAATCTGAGAACAATAGATTGGAATGTTACAACAATGGGTCAGAATCTGAGAACAATAGATTGGAATGTTACAACATTGGGCAGGAGTTCCATCTGGGAGTTTGACTTTCTCTCTGCAAATTATGATTGGCTGCAATTAAACAGTCGGATCTATTACGCACTGACGATTATTCAACACATTTACTATCCCATCCTGGCTATTATTGGTGTCCCTGGTAAGTCTGTCGATCCAGCTATTAATTCCATAAACCATGTTTAACTGCTATTACCGTTCTTGCCATTTATTCTGCTCTCCATGCTACTTTTGTTGTTCCTGTCAAATCTCCATCTCCAGATATTAGCTTTATAAACCATTGCTACGTGTATTAGAGTTCTTATAATTTGCTCTCTCATCTGTGCTGCTGTTGCTGTCCCTGGTAAGTCTCTATTTCCCGTTATGAGATCTGGAAACCTGGTTTCACGGAAATAATGTTCTTGCAGTTTTAATTTTGGGAAGAGTGGAGCTAGTGTGATCGGTCTCCATAAGCAATTATGTCCCCTATCCATGAACCACTTCCTCCTCCCTGGCAAATGTCTGAGGCTGAACCAGACTGTTTACAACCTCTGTGTTCTATATAAACCTGAGCTGAGTTCATCTCCATATTCTCTCCATCATCAACCCTGCCTAATACCACCTCTGTAACATCACCCGTCTCCACCACTGCCTCAGCCCATTTGCTGCATAAACCCTCATCTGTGCCTTTGTTAAATGCACACCTGACTATTCCAATTTTCCAAATCTATCCTGGTCACCCTCCCAGTTATAAATCTTCATAAACCACAGCCCATCCTGAAATCTGCTGCCTGTATTGTAACTCACACCAAATCCCGATCTACCATCACCCCTGTGCTCACTGATCTACATTGTCTCCTGGTCTGGCACCACCTTAATTTTAATATTCTTATTCTTGTGTTTGAACATCCTCCATGGCCTCACCCCTCCAATTCCCCTACAGATTCCTATATTCCTGCCAATCTTTTGCCATGAAGTATTTTCTTCAATTTCTCTTTTAAAGTAACTGTTTGAAAAGGCACTGTTTGAAAATTAGCGATCGCACTTTTAGGGCAGAGATGAGGAGTTTTATTTTTCCTCTCAGAGGGTTGTGTGACTTTGGAACACTCTGCCTCTGAAGCTGGTGGAGGCGGTGGCATTGAATATTTTTAAGGCAGAGGTAGGTAGATACTTGTTGGGCAAGGGAATCAAAGGTTATCGGGAGTAAATGGGAGTGTGGAATTCGAGACAGAAACAGATCAACCATGATCATATTAAATGGTGGAGCAGGCTCGACGGGCTGAATGGCCTACTTCTGCTCCTAATTCATACGGTCGTTTGGTCTTCCTCTCTGTATCTACTGCTGGCAATGACTTTCAGCTCTTCAGCATCACTGGGCCCAACGCCATGGAAGCTTGGTTCCATAAAATGGTACGAGCTGAGCTGCTGGTCACTTCCAGTGCTCAATGCTGCACAGGGCTCTAGCCCCAGTTCACCAAGCATGTGCTGGTAGTGTGAGGAGGGATTTGAATGTGACATCAATCAGCCATTCCAGCAACTTTGATGTATGTCTTTGAAACTTGGTCTGTGTATGTCCACTGACTGCATGTGTTAGTCACTCTCAGCTGAACATACATTCAGCAGCACGAGGAACCCCCTCCAGTGTCAGTTAAAAAGACCAGGCATCTAACTTACAGGTGAGAGGCTTTTGACTTACTTCTGCGATTGTAAAGTTAGTGGATGTGCTGTTGATGGTTTGTTGGAGGTTGTGTTGTGAGCTGCTGCAGACATTCAGGGAGGACAGAGGATTTGGTGACCCAACTCTGGACGAGGTATGGGGACTGTAGTTACAGTGTCTCTGGGTCTGTAACATGACCAACAAATGGAGCAGAGACTGCAGAGAGGGGAAGCTCTGTACAAAGAACAAAGACAATTACAGCACAGGAACAGGCCCTTCGGCCCTCCAAGCCTGCGCCTGTTTCATCAGTTAATGGAAACAGTTTTTCATTGTCTAAATTATCTAAACCTGTCATAATCTTGTAACCTAACCTTGTAACTAAAATCCTCCATCCCTGGAACCATCCTGTTAAATCTCCTCTGCACCATTTCAAGGACCTTCACAATCTTTTGGAAGTGTGTGGCCAGAATTGGACACAATAGTCCAGCTGAGACCTAACCAGAGATTTCTAAACGTTCATCATAACTTCTCTGCTTTTGTATTCAATACCTCTATTTTTGAAAAGTACGATTGTATGTGTTTTACTAACCAATCTCTCAATATGTCCTGTCACCTTTAACGATCGATGCCCTCACAGGTCTCTCTGTTCCTGCACACTGTTTACAACTGTTACCATATTGCCTTCCAATCCTTTCTGTCAAAATGCATCACCTCACACTTGTCTCACATTTCTATCTGCCACGTGTCTGCCCATTCTACTCACTATCTTTGTCCTGTCGTAAGTGGTTCTGAACATCCTCACTGTTTGTCACAGCTTCAAGTTTGGTATCAGAGACAGATTTTGAAATTCTACTCTGTATTCCAAGATCCAAGTTATTTATACACAGCAAAATAAAACAGTGGCCCTCGCACTGACCCTGGGGGAACACCCACTGTCTAACATCTTCCAGTCTGAAAAACAGCCATTTAATATGACACACTGTTCTCTGTACATTATC
Organism: Heterodontus francisci; assembly: GCF_036365525.1. NCBI lineage: Eukaryota > Metazoa > Chordata > Chondrichthyes > Heterodontiformes > Heterodontidae > Heterodontus > Heterodontus francisci. The sequence goes on along the minus strand of NW_027140740.1, from coordinate 1,278,794 downwards.
CATCTTTTTTATTCTATTGGACACTGACCCGCCCATTCCATAAGGCTCAACGTTGACAATTAACCTTTTATGTGGTATTTTATCAAACACATTCTTCAAACCAATCTAGACAACATCCATCACATTCCCTTCATCAACCTTCTCTGTTACATCATTAAAAATTCAATTAAATTTGTCAAACATGGCTTTCCTTTTGTAAATCTATGCTGGCTATCCTAAATTAACTCAAACTTCTCAAAATGCCAGCTGTTTTATCCCTGATATTGTTCTAAAACCTTTACCACCACTGATTTTGGACTAACTGGCCTGTAGTTGTGAGGCCTGTGTGTTGTCCATTGATATATCTGCTCTGTGATGGAGGCCATCTATGTCGGGTGAGGTGAATAATACTGTCTGCTCCCTTAGCAGGGAGAAGTAGGATGAGAGATCCCGTGGCTTTGTCAGGATAACGGCATTCCTGATGGTGTAGGTGCCTCTGCGGGGGCCCCATGTCAACGGGGAGAGGGATAAGAACTGAAAGAACTCTCACTCCATTAATGTACAGTTGGTGTGTGAGGATGCCCAGTACATCATGTTGGTGAGTGTCCACTATCCTGGCAGCAGCCACCATACCTTCATTCTGAAGCAGGCAGACATTCCCATGACTGTCAGGACTCTGTAGAGAAAAAATATATGGCTCCTCGGAGACAATGATTACCCCAATCTTTACATGACATTGGCACCAGGAATACGGAGGACACCTCAGGAGGAGGAAGGGAGGATATTGCCTGGATGCCTTCGACCCGGACAGGCTGTTGGAGAGTGTCCACTAAGATACCGGTTCCCATAGTACAACTTCCCTTTCCCACCATGGATCCTCCATTCTCCACCATTAAATCCTTCTGAGACGCCCCATCACAGTGTCCTCTTGGTCACCATCCTGCAATAAAGAACAACAACAAAAACCTTTTCATTAAAATATTTATCAAACAGCACATCCAATTATACAAACAAAACTGAACTATTCACCCTTGTGTATTCCCTTAGTGCCTGTCTTGTGGGTTCCTTCGACTTAACTCGTGCTCCTGCACAGTGTTTCCCCAGTGGCTGCAGCATGGCTGGTGGAAGGCTGCTGACCTTGCAGGACGTCCTCGAGCAGCTCTGGGCCTTGAGGGCTCGGATTCAGACTGCACCACCTCGACATAGGCGGCCGCAGCCTGGGCTGGCTGAATGGTAACAGCAAGGACACTGGTGGAGTGACAGTGAAGGGAGAACAAATACTGTCATCCTGAGAGAGGACAGCAGGTTCATACTCCACGGAGACACTCTCACTCCCACAGGGCGACACCTCAGCAATTCTCGTAATCTACTGGATCACAGATTGCTGGACTGCTGTGAGATCCTGCAAACCCCTTTGAACACTGAGATCCACAGCCATGATGGCAGCAGTCTGATCCTGCATGGCAGCAAGCATGGATCCCATGACCTCAGTCTGAGTTTCCACTGAAGCACTGAGACGTTGGGTGTCTGCCGTCTGTGCTGCAGTGGAAGCTGAGACAATGGTCACCAGACACTGTATCACGGCTGGGTCCGCTAGTGCTGTCATGGAGTTAGTGACCACTTCCACAGGGGAAAGAATGGGCTTCAAGCTCTGTGCAATGTCCTGTGCCATGTTGGAGCCGGACTCCTCCATGTTCCTTGACAGTGACAACAGACTGTCTGACAGGCCTGTCAATGGACAAAGTATTTCAGTGTACATGTCCATCAGCATTCTCCTGTATGCTGTTCCAGAAATGTTTACATCTGTGTCCTGTGTATTATAACTCGTTTGTGACCTCACCCTCCGGTGATCTGACACATGAACTATCCTTTCCCCCTGGCCTGGCTGCAGCTCCGTCGTGCTCGGTGACTCATCACGTGCATATTCCGACTCTATACCAGCCTCTAAGGTACACAAAGCGAAAGTATTTGATCTGGTGACTGTGCATATCAGACCAAGTGATGGGGCTTCACTATCAGTTCTGTACTGCTGCTCTCTCTCTGTCTCCTGGAGCTGCTGTGACTGGGAAACTGGCTGTTTTGGGTGATATTGGAAAGTATAAAATCAGAAGGGGAGGGTGGGGGTGTGGGATTGGGGACGGGATGGAAAGCAGGAGGTGCATGGTCCCACCATCTGTAGCTTGTACATCATCCCAGACAGAAGGATGGGGGGAAGGTGGGAGTTAAGAAGGGACATAAGGCAGGAATATAGCATCATCCTGAATGCTCTCGGTGATGCCGGATGCCACGGGCTCAGTCAAAGCCGGTCCCATTATATGGAGAACCATCTCCTCCCTCAGGCTCAGGGGATGAAGGTATGCCTGGCCTTCGCCGGAACACTGCTGCTCCCTGTGTTTATGGGCCGCCCTGTCCAATAAGAGAGAGGGAAGAATGTCAGTGATTGTGTGGCACTGTGTTTGGGTGATAGTTGAATAGCTGGTGAATGGGGAGGCAGTGAGAGGTGGGTGTGAGGCTGGTATCAGTGGAAGGTATGTGAGGGTGAGGTGGAGTATGTGAATGTTAGGTGTGAGTCCTGAGTGTTAGGGACTGCTGATGGGTGAGTGATGGAGGTTTGGTACATTGAGCAGTGTGAGAGGTTGGTGATGTTGGGGGTAGGAGATGCCATGTGGAGATGAATTCACTGACATTGATCGCCCGTGTGAACTCATCAAACTTCTTCTGGCTCTGCTGCCAGGTCCTTGGGGCCAGACTTCTTGCATTGACCTCCCTGGCTGCCTGCTCCCATTCTCTTCGGAGGCCGTTCCTTGAGGGACTCCACCCCACCTCACGGAAACATGACCTTTCTGCTCCTGTCACCCTCCATGACTAAGGCCTCCAGCACCATATCCGTGAACTGCAGAGCCGTGTCTCCTGTCCGTGTATTACATTTACCTTGTCTCGAATTGCAACATTCACAGTCAGCAGCAGCAGCAGCAGCCTTCTGTGATTCAGTGCAGCTTCCCTTTAAGAGGGATAGACTGCATTTAAGAGCTGAATGCTGGCTGAAACATGAGCCAGTCTCACACAGAGTTAGGTCCCTGTTAAGCGTGCAGACAGACAGCAGTGCGGGTCACCCTGGGCAGCAAGTTGAATTCATGGAAATGAGGAGACAGCAGGAGCTTTTATGTCACCTGCCTCAACAGGAACGGACACAGGCACGTCACGAATCACAATCCCTATGACAGAAGGGGGCTATTCGACCCATTGTGTCAGTGCTTTCACTTTGAAAGAACTATCTAATTAGTTACTCTTCCCTCCTCTTTCCAGGCCTCCTATTCAAGTATTTCTTAAATTCTCTTTTGAAACATATTATTGAATCTGCTTCCACCATGTTTTCAGGCAGTGAATTCCAGATCCCAACAACTCGCTGTGTAAGAAAATTCTCCTCATTTCACCTCTGGTTCTTTGTCAATTACCTTCAGTCTGTGTCTTATTAACACTGAACTTCCTGACACTGGAAAAAGTTTCACATTAATTACCCTATCAAAACCCTTCATGGTTTTGAATTCTATGTTAAATCTCCCCTTGCCCTTCATGGCTCTATCGAGAATAATGCCAGCTTTTCCAATCTCTCCACGTAACTGAATTCCCAGATCCCTGGTACCATTCTAGTAAATCACCTCTGTATCTCCACTAAGTCCTTGACATCCTTACCAATGTGTGGTGAACAGAATTGGACACAATTCTCCAGTTGGGACGAAATCAATGATGTATAAAAATCAGCATTTCCTCCTGAGTTTATTACTCTATGCCTCTCTCTCTAACACCAAGGACACTACATGTTACATTCAAAGATCTGTGTGTGTACACCCCAGGTCTCTCTAATCTTGCACCCCTTTATAATGGTACCATTTAGTTTATATTGTTCTTCCACATACTTCCTACCCAAATGTCTCACTTCACACTTCACTGTGTTAAATTACATCTGCCATGTTCCTGCCCATTTCACCAGTCAGTCTCTGTCCTCCTGAAGTCTGTTACTATCCTTCTCACAGTTTGTTAACATTTCTGAGTTTCCTGCCCTCTGAAAACTTTGACATTATCCCCTCTGTACACAAGCCCATTGCATTAACATACAGCAACAGTGATCCCAACAGTGACCCTGGGGAAACCCCACTGTGTACTTCCCTCCAGACTGAACAATAACCATTCTCCACTCCTCTCTGCTTTCTGTCACATATCTAATTTCCCGCATGTGGGGATTGAAAATAAAAGAACAGGCTTCCATTTTTGTAGCGCCTTCATGATCACCGTTTGTCCCAAAATGATTTACAACCAATAAGTACTTTTGAACGTTTAGTCAGTCTTGCAATGTAGCTAACAGGGCAGCTGATTTCTGCACAAAAAGATCCCACAAGTAGCAATGTGATGATGATCAGATCTGTTCTTGTCATGTTGAATGAAGGATAAATACTGACCAGGACACCGGGAATAATTCCCCTACTCTGATTCTACTTCGTGCTATAGGATATTTAACATTCACCTGAGAGGGCGGACGGGACCTTGGTTTAACGTTTCATTCTAAAGATGGCACCTCTGACAGTGCAACAGTCCCTCAGTACTGTCACTACAGTGTCAGCTCGTTACTTGTGATCAAGTCCTTCAATGACACTTGATCCTAGAAGCTTGTGATTGAAAGGAGAGAGAGCTACAAACTGAGCCACGGCTGACATTGGCCTTTAATCCCATGTGTTTCTAATTCGGTAACACAGCTGTTATGTGTTACTTTATCAAACAGCTGCTGAAAGGATAAGAATATTGGGAAAGTACAGGCTGGAACAATCATAGAATCATAGAATAGCACAGTCCTGAATGATGTCATTCGGCCCATCAAGTCAGTGCTGGACCTTTTAACGAGCAATCCAGTTACTCCCACTCCCTGACTCTTTCACTATATCCAAACATTTTTCCTGCTTCAGATATTTATCCAATTACAATTTGGGATCTACTACTGAATCTGTATCCATCAGCCTATCAGACAGTGCATTCCAAATCCAAACCACTCAGAAACAAAAATCCTCATGTCTGCTTCTTTTACCAATCGCCTTAAATCTGAGTCTCTGGTTTGTGACCCCTTGGACATTGGAAACAGTTTCTCTTTATTTAATTTATCTAAACCCTTCCTAATGTTAAACAGCTCAATCAAATCTCCTCTGAAAGTTCTCTGCTCGAAGCAGAACAACCCCAGCTCCATAACTGTAATCCCTCATGCCTGCACAAATTCTCGTAAAACAGTTCTTTACCCTCTCCGAAGGCTTCATGTCCTTCCTAAAGTGTGTTTCCTAGTATTCGACACAAGACTTCAGGTGCAGCTGAACTAGTATTTTATATATGTTTCACATAATGTCCTTGCTTTTGCTTTTTTTGCCTCTATTTATAAAACCGAGGATCCCATATATTTATTAACGGTTTGGCTACAAAGATTTGTGTACAAATACTCCAGGTGTCTCTGTTATTTCACCACCTTTATAGTTGTACCATTTAACTTGTATTGTCTCTCCTCATTCCTCCTTTCAAAATGTATTACCTCACACATCTGCAATGTCAATTAAATATTGAGAAGATTGAAGACATTGTTTTCTGTCTCTGCTTCAAATATTTCCTAGCTACACACTCCATCCCTCTCCTTTGTAAATGTTTGAGACGAAAAGCCAAACTGTTCACACACTTGGTTACATAGTTAACCTTGAGATGCCTTGCGATGAGCTTCCGACCAAATATTCACACCATCAGTAAAATGGCTTATTTCCACCCGCGGTGGAGTTGCATTTCTGGTTAAAAAGGAAAGTAATACAATAGTGAGGAAGGATATGAGAGCTGATGATGTGGAGTCTGTTTGGGTAGAGCTGAGAAACACTAAGGGGCAAAAAACGTTAGTGGGGGTTATATATAGACCCCCAAACTGTGGTGGTGATGTGGGAATGGTCTGAAACAGGAAATTAGAGATGCATACGATAAAGCAACATCTGTAATTATGGGTGACTTAAATCTGCATATAGATTGGTCAAATCAAATTTGTCACAATAACGTCGAGGAGGAATTACTGGAGTGTATACGGGATGGTTTTCTGGACCAATATGTTGAGGAACCAAATAGAGAACAGGTCATCCCAGACTGGGTATTGTGTAAAGAGAGAGGAATAATTGACAATCTAGTTGTGTGAAATCCCTTGAGGTTGAGCGACCATAATATGATAGAATTTGTCATGAAGAAAGCCAACAGTGACGTCAGAGGAGAGCTGAAAGCTGATTGGTTGGGTGAGTAGCAGCTATTAGTGCATGTAGATATCTTTAAAAAAGTGAAAAGTTTATTTTTGTATGAAAAGAACTCTGGTGTTAAGGTGAGTACTACTGAAGTGTTTCTTTCTTTAATTCAGTGTAGTTTATTAAGAATCTTAGATTGAAGTGGGTAGAAAAAGGCCCCTCATGTAATTAGTATTTTTTTAAATGAAGGGTGTAACTAATTAGTCTAAGGGTAGGTCATGACAGGAGAGTTCAGCCCCGTGATCTGCTTCTCCGGCCCTTTGTGGGAAATCAGGGATGCTTCCAGTGTCCCCAGTGAGCATGTGTGCAGGAAGTGGGGCCATCTGCAACTACTGGCGACACGGATTATGGAGATGGAGCTGCAGGTGAATTCACTGTGGAGCATCCATAATGCTGAGGAAGTCGTGGATAACATGTTTAGCGAGGTGGTCACACCGCAGATAATAGCTGCACAGGCAGAAAAGGGATGGGTGACCACCAGACAGAGTAGCAGGCACAGGCAGGTAGTGCAGGAGTCCCCTGTGGCCACCCCCCTCTCAAACAGATAGACCGCTTTGGATACTGTTGGGGGGGATGACCTCCCAGGGGAAAGCGGCAACAGCCTGGCCCGTGGGACCACAGAGGGCTCTGCCGCACTGCAGGGCAGGAAAAGGGGTGGAAGAGCTATCATGATAGGGGATTCTATCGTAGAGGGTGCAGGTAGGCGTTTCTGTGGCCGCAAAAGAGACACCAGGATGATATGTTGCCTCCCTGCTGCTAGGGTCAAGGATGTCTCGGAGTGGCTGCAGGAAATTCTGAAAGGGGAGAGTGAGCAGCCAGAGGTCGTGGCCCATATTGGTGCAAACGATATACACAGGAAGAGAGATAAGGTCCTGCACAGTGAATACAGGGAGTTAGGCAGAAGGTTAAAAAGTAGAACCTCTAGGGTTAATCTCAGGATTTGGCCTAACCATCAGCCTCAAGAAAATGAACATCATGGGACAGAACGTCAGAAATGCTCCATCCATCAATATCGGCCGCCACGCTCTGGAAGTGGTTCAAGAGTTCACCTACCTGGGCTCAACTGTCACCAGTTACCTGTCTCTAGATGCAGAAATCAACAAGCGCACGAAAAAGGCTTCCACTGCTATGTCCAAACTGGCCAAGAGAGTGTGGCAAAATGGCGCACTGACACGGAACACAAAAGTCCGAGTGTATCAAGCCTGTGTCCTCAGTACCTTGCTCTATGGCAGCGAGGCCTGGACAACGTATGTTAGCCAAGAGCGACGTCTCAATTCAGTCCATCTTCGCTGCCTCCAGAGAATACTTGGCATCAGGTGGCAGGACCGTATCTCCAAAACAGAAGTCCTCGAGGCGACCAACATCCCCAGCATATACACCCTACTGAGTAAACGGCGGTTGAGATGGCTTGGCCACGTGAGCCGCATGGAAGATGGCAGGATCCCCAAAGACACTTTGTACAGCGAGCTCGCCACTGGTATCAGACCCACTGGCCGTCCATGTCTCCGCGACATGAAGTCCTGTGACATTGATCACAAGTAGTGGGAGTCAGTTGCCAGCGATCGCCAGAGCTGGCGGGCAGCCAATAAGGAGGGGCTAAAGTGTGGCGAGTCGAAGAGACTTCACAGCTGGCAGGAAAAAAGACAGAAGCGCAAGGGGAGAGCCAACTATGTAACAGCCCCGACAGACAATTTTTTCTGCAGCACCTGTGGGAGAGCCTGTCACTCTAGAATTGGCCTTTATAGCCACTCCAGGCGCTGCTGCACAAACCACTGACCACCTCCAGGCGCTTACCCATTGTCTCTCGAGGTAAGGAGGCCAAAGACAAAGAAGAAGAAGAATCTCAGGATTACTCCCTGTGCCACGTGCTAGTGAGGGTAGGAATAGGAGGATTCGGAAAATGAAAGTGTGGCTGAAGAGCTGCAGTAGGCGGGATGGCTTCAGCTACTTGGATCATTGGGATCTCTTCTGGTGCAGAGGTGACCTGTTGAAGAGGGTCGGATTGCATCTAAACTGGAAGGGGACCGATATCCTTGCGGGGAGGTTTGTTAGTACGACTCGGGATGGTTTAAACTAGTCTTGCAGAGAGGTGGGACTCAAAGTAGTAGTCTCTCCGATGAGATAGTTGAGGTAAATGTCGAGGTTAATGCAAGCAAGTCCAGTAGGTGGGCCTGGCAGTGGCCTGACAGGGAGCGTGGAAGGTCTGGTAGACTAAACTGCAAGTACTTTAATGCAATAGTACTTACAGGTAAGGCAGATGAACTCAGAGCATGGATCAGTACATGGGATTGTGATATTATAGCTATTACAGAAACGTGGTTGAGGGATAGGCAAGACTGGCAGCTCAATGTTACGCGGTACCGATGCTTCAGTTGGAGGGAAGAGAGGATGGGGAGTTGCACTATTGATTAGGGAGCACATCACGGCAGTAGTTGGAGAGGATATAACGGGGGGAACGTCCAGTGAGGCCATATGAGTGGAGCTTAGAAATAAGCAAGGGGAGATCTCTTTGATGGGATTATACTATAGGCCCCCCAATAGTCAGAGGGAATTGGCGGAGCATATATGCAGGGAAATCACAGATAGGTGTAGGAATTATAGAGTTGTAATAGTAAGTGATTTTAACTTCCCTAATATTGACTGGGAGTGCCTTAGTGCTAAGGGATCTGATGGGCAAGAATTTGTTCAGTGTGTCCAGGATAGTTTTATGAAACATTATGTGGATGGCCCTATGAGAGAAAAGGCTACACTCGACCTCCTCTTTGGAAATGAGGATGGGCAGGTGGATGATGTGTTAGTGAGGGAGCACTTTGGGACCAGTGACCATAACTCTATTAGCTTCAAGATAGTTATGGAAGAGGATAGGACTGGTCCTCAGGTTGAAGTCCTAAATTGGAGGAAGGTTGATTTCGATGGCGTCAGACAGGAACTCTCAAAAGTTGAATGGGAGAGGCTTTTTACAGGTAAAGGGAAGTGGGAGGCTTTTAAAAGTGAGATAGGAAGAGTTATGGGCCGGCATATTCCTGTTAGATGGAAGGGCAAGGCTGGCAAGTTTAGGGAACCTTGTTTGATGAGGGATGTTGAGGGTCTGGTCAGGACAAAGAAGGAGGCATATGTCAGGTATAGGCAGCTGGGGTTCAAACGAGTCTCTCCAGGAATAGAGTGGATGTCGGAGTACACTCAAGAAAGAAATTAGGAGGGAGAAAAGGGGCCATGAGATTTCCCTGGCAGATAAGATAATGGAGAATCCTAAAATATTCTATAAGTATATTAAGAGTAAAAGGGTAGCTAGGATGAGAGTCGGTCCCTTTAAGGATCAGTGTGATAATCTCCGTGTGCAGCCACGGGAAATGGGCGAGGTCTTAAATGAATACTTCTCGTCTTTATTTACCATGGAGATGACATGGAAGCTATTGAGTTCAAGGGAGGGATCAGCAATATCCTGGAGCATATCAACATTACAAAGGAGGCGGTGTTGGAGGTTTTGAAGCGCATTAAGGTGGATAAATCCCCAGGGCCTGACCAGGTGTATCCTAGGATGCCATGGGAAGAAAGGAATTTATATTCCTGGAGCCCGAGCAGAGATTTCTACATTATCGTTAGCCATGGGTGAGGTACTGGAAGTCTGGAGGATAGCTAATGTTGTGCCCTTATTTAATAAGGGCAGCAGTGATAAGCCAGGGAACTACAGACCGGTGAGCCTTACATCAGTGATGAGAAAGTTACTGGAAGGGATTCTGACAGACAGGATTTATATGCATTTGGAAAGGCAACGTCTGATTAGGGATAGTCAGCATGGCTTTGTGCATGGGAATCATGTCTCAGGAATTTGATTGAGTTTTTTGAGGAGGTGACCAAGAGGATTGACGAGGGCAGGGCGATGGACGTTGTCTACATGGACTTTAGCAAGGCCTTTGACAAGGTCCCGCATGGTCGGCTGGTTCATAGATTCATACACATGGGATCCAGGGTGTGCTAGCCAATTGGATACAAATTTGGCTTGGTGATCGGATGGTAGTGGGGGGTTGTTTTTCAGATTAGAGGCTGGTGACCAGTGGTGTGCCGCAGGGATTGGTTCTGGGCCCTCTCTTGTTTGTCATATATATTAATGACTTGGATATGAATGCAGGGGGCATGATTGGTAAGTTTGCAGATGATACAAAAAATGATGGAATAGTAGAAAGTGAAGAAGCTTGTCTAAGGTTACAACAGGATATAGATAAACTTGGAAAGTGGGCAAGGGATTGGCAAATGGAATTTAATGCAGACAAGTGTGAAGTGATGCATTTTGGGAAGTTAAACCAGGGCAGGACATATACAGTGAATGACAGGGCCTGGGGAGTGTTGTTGAGCAGAGAGAACTTGGGGTGCAAGTGCATAGTTCCCTGAAGGTGACAACACAGGTAGACAGGGTGGTGAAGAAGGTGTATGGCATGCTTGTCTTCATCAACTGCGGCATGGAGTACAAGAGTTGGGATGTCATGTTACAGTTGTACATAACATTGGTTAGGCCGCATTTGGAGTCCAGTGTGCAGTTCTGGTCGCAACACTACAGGAAAGATGTGATTAAGCTAGAGAGGGTGCAAAAAAGATTCATAAGGATGTTGCCTGGTTTGGAGGGCTTGAGTTATAAAGAGAGATTGGGTAGGCTGGTTCTGTTTTCCCTGGAGCAATGACAGCTGAAAGGGGACATGGAGGTATATAAAATTATGACAGGCATAGACTGAGCAGGTAGCCAGAGTCTGTTTCCCATGGTAGGGGTGACTAAAACTGGAGGGCATAGATTTAAGATGAAAGGGAGGAGGTTTAAAGGGGATTAAAAGGGTAATTTTTTCACACAAAGAATAGTGCGTATCTGGAATGAGCTGCCAGTGGAGGTGGTGGAGGCAGGAACAGTAGCCACTTTTAAGAGTCATCTGGACAGGTATTTGAATGAGCAAAGCATAGACGGATATGGAATTAATGCAGGCACGTGGAATCAGTATAGATCGGCATTATGGTCGGCATGGACGCAGTGGGCCGAATGGCCTGTTTCTATGCTGCACGAATCTATGACTCTAAGCTGGAGAGTGACGTAGTTGATTCTGAGACGAGGGTCGTGAATCTTAATAAACGAAAGTATGAAGGTATGAGGCACGAGTTGGCTATGATGGATTGGGAAACGTTACTTAAAGGGATGATGGTGGAAAGGCAATGGCAATATTCAAAGAGTGCATTGATGAACTGCAACAATTGTTTTCTCCTGTCTGGCGCAAAAGTAAAATGGGAAAGGTAGCTAAACCATGGCTTCCAAGGAAAATTAGAGATAGTATTAGATTCACGGAAGAGGCAGATACATTCGACAGAAAGAAACAACAGAGCTGAGGATTGGGAGCAGTTTAGAATTCAGCAAAGGAGGACCAAGGGATTGAGTAATAAGGGGGAAATAAAGTACACGAGTAAGCTTGCGGGGAACATAAAAACTGACTGTAAAGGTTTCTGTAGGTATGTGAAGAGGAAAGGATTGGTTAAGACAAGTGTAGGTCCTTACAGTTAGAAACATGGGAATTTATTATGGGAAACAAAGAAATGGCTAACCAACTAAATGCATAATTTGATTCTGTCTTCACAAAGGATGGCACAAATATCTTACCAGAAATGTTGGGGAACACAGGGTTTAGTGAGAGGAAGGAACCGAAGGAAATCAGTATTAGTAGAGAAATTGTGTTGGGGAAGTTGATGGTATTGAAGGCCGATAAATCCTCAGGGCCTGATAATCTACATCCCACATTACTTAAAGAAGTGACCCTAGAAATAGTGGATGCATTGGTGGTCATCTTTCAAGATTCTATAGACTTTGGAACAGTTCCAACTGATTGGAGGCAGCTAATGTAACCCCACCATTTAAAAAGGGAGGTAGAAATAAAGCAGGGCATTATAGACAAGTCAGCCTGACGTCGGTAGTGGGGAAGATTCTAGAGTCCATTATCAAAGATTTGATAGCAGAGCACTTGGGGAACAGTGTTAGAATCGGATAGAGCCAGCGTGGATTTACGAAAGGGAAATCATGCTTGATAAATCTATTAGAATTCTTTGAGGATGTAACTAATAGAGTGGATGAGGGGAGTCAGAGAATGTGGTTTATTTGGACTTTCAGAAGGCTTTCGACAAAGTCCCACATAAGAGATTAGTGAGTAAAATTAAAGCGCATGGGATTAGTGGTAGTGTATTGCGATAGATAGAAAATTGGTTGGAAGATGGAAAAAAAGAGTAGTGATAAACGAATCTTTTACCAAGTGGCAGGCAGTGATTAGTGGGGTACCGCAGGGATCGGCGCTAGGAACCCAGCTTTTCACACTCTATATTAATGATTTAGATGAGGGAACTAAATGTAATATCTCCAAATTTTCAGAAGACACAAAACTGGGTGGGAGGGTGAGTTGTGAGGAGGATGCAGAGTGGCTTCAGGGTGATTTGGACAAGTTGAGTGAGTGGGCTATTGCATGGCAGATGCAGTACAATGTGAATAAATGAGAGGTTATCCACTTTGGTAGCAAAAACAGGAAGGCAGATTATTATCTGAACGCCGATAAGCTGAGAGAGGGGAATATGCAACGAGACCTGGGTGTTCTCGTACACCAGTCACTGAAGGTAAGCATGCAGGTGCAACAGGCAGTAGAAAAAGGCGAATGTTATGTTGGCCTTCATAGAGACAGGATTCGAGTACAGGAGCAGGGATGTCTTGCTGCAATTATACAGGGCCTTGGTGAGGCTGCACTTGGAATACTGTGTGCAGTTTTGGTCTCCTTCTCCGAGAAAGGATGTTCCTGCGATAGAGAAAGTGCAACGAACCTTTATCAGACTGATTCCTGGGATGGCGGGACTGATGTATGAGGAGAGTTAGGATTATATTCGCTGGAGTTCAGAAGAGTGAAGAGGGATCTCATAGAAACCGATAAAATTCTAACAGGATTTGACAGGGTAGTTGCAGGAAGGATGCTACCGATGGTGGGGGAGTCCAGAACAAGGGGTCATCGTCGAAGGATACGGGGTAAACTTTTCAGGACTGAAATGAGGAGAAATTTCTTCACCCAGAGAGTGGTGAGCCAGTAAAATTACGTCATCACTCCCATGTCCAAGAGGGATTGGAATATGCTGGCCAGTGCCTCTGCTACTTCCACCATTCCATCCCTCAGCAACCCTCATGCATCCCATCCAGACTGGGTAAATGATCTACTTTATTGTGGTACAAAAAGTGCTGTATTGAAAAGGGTTAACTGAATCTGTTTGTTCAGTGACTGCAAATAATGTCAGTCTCCATGGACCCTAATTGTGTCACTGGAGGTTTGCCATCTTCTATTAATAAGGGGCTCCCATGTGTTGTCCCATAGTTTCAGCTGGAACATCAACCCCGGCACAACAGAGATCAGCGGCTCCAGAGAGAGAGAAAGGATAGATCAGAATCTGAGAACAACAGATTGGAATGTTACAACACTTGGTCAGAATCTGAGAACAATAGATTGGAATGTTACAACAATGGGTCAGAATCTGAGAACAACAGATTGGAATGTTACAACAATGGATCAGAATCTGAGAACAATAGATTGTAATGTTACAACAATGGATCAGAATCTGAGAACAATAGATTGGAATGTTACAACAATGGGTCAGAATCTGAGAACAATAGATTGGAATGTTACAACAATGGATCCGAATCTGAGAACAATAGATTGGAATGTTACAACAATGGACAGGAGTTTATCCTCGGATCTTTACTACCTTTCTACATATTATGATCGGTACTCATTAAACTCTCGTATACATCTCGCACTGAAGATTATTCAATACATTTACTATCTTACCAGGTGTCCCTGGTAAGTCTCTCTATCTAGATATTAATTCTATAAACCAAGTTTAACAGCATTATTGCTCCTGTAATTTACTCTGCACTTTTTGCTGCCGTTGTATTCCTGGTGAATATGTCCAGCTATTAGCTCAATAAACCATTGCCAACTTTATTGGATTTCTTGACATTTGCTCTCTCATCTTTACTGCTGTTGCTGTCTCTATTTCCCGGTAGGGCATCTGTAAACCCCGTTTCACTGAACTACTGTTCTGTTATGTAAATATTAGGAAGACTGAAGCCAATGTTATTGGTCTCCATCACAAACTCCATCCCCTATCTGTGAAACAAATACACCACCCTGCCCAATATCTGAGGCTGAACCAGACTGTTTGCAATCGGTGTGTTCTATTTAAACCTGAGCTGAGTCCATCTCCATATTCTCTCCAGTACCAACCCTGTCTACGACCACCTCTGTCACATCCCCCATCTCCACCTCTGTCTCAGCCAATCTGCTGCATAAACCCTCACCTGTACCTTTGTTGAATCCACACTTGACTATTCCAATTCTATCCTGGTCACCCTCCCAGTTATAAACCTCCATAAACCACAGCCCATCCAGATTTCTGCTGCCTGTATCCTAACTCACACCAAATCCTGATCACCCCTGTACTCACTGATCTACATTGGCTCCCGGTCTGGCAGCACCTTAATTTTACTATGGTCATTCTTGTGTTTGAATCCCTCCATAGCCTCACCCCTCCAATTAGCCCCATTCTCCTGCCCATTCTCATATTCCTGAAAATGTTTTGACTTCAATCTTTTCTCATTTCTCCTTCTGAAGTGAATTCCTTTCCCACTGTATCTGTCCCGAGCCACTATTGCAGACTCTACAGCACTACTGGTGCTGACGGTACAGAAGCTGGGGTCCATAGAGAGATGTGAACTGCACAGCCAGGCACTTCTAGTGCGGCCTGCACAGTGCCCCATGCTGGGCAGGGCTCTAGTTCAATCGTACCATGTATGTGTTGTTACTCTGAGGATGGTTTTGAATGTGATGTCAATATACCATACCGGCAGCTTTGATGTACGTCTTTGAAACTTGGTCTGTACATGTCCACTGATCGCATGTGTTAGTCACTCTCAGCTGAACATATATTCAGCAACATGAGGAACCCCCTCTAGTATTATTTAAAAGGACCAGGCATCCAACTTACAGGTTTACTTACAGGCTTTTGACTTACTTCTATTATTGTAAAGTTAGTGGAGGTGCTGTGGATGGTTTGTTGGAGGTTGTGTTGTGAGCTGCTGCAGGCATTCAGGGAGGACAGAGGATTTGGTGACCCAACTCTGGACGAGGTATGGCCGATCAGGGGAAAACAGCAGCAGCCAGAGCAGTGGCACCACGGCTGGCACTGTTGTTCAGCAGGGAGGGACAAAGCGCAGAAGAGCAATAGTTACAGGGGACTCTATAGTCATGGGCACAGATAGGCGCTTCTGTGGATGTGAAGGAGACTTCAGGATGGTATGTTGCCTCCCTGGTTTCAGGGTCAAGGATATCTCTGAACGGACAGGGGGCATTCTGAAGGGGGAGGGTGAACAGCCAGAGGTTGTGGTACACATCGGTAGCAATGGCATAGGCAGGAAGAGTGATGAGGTCCTACAGGGGGTGTTTAGGAAGTTCGGCAGTAAGTTACAAAACAAGACCTCGAGGGTTGTAATCGCTGGATTCCTCCCAGTGCTATGTGCTAGTGATTCTAGAAATAGGAAGATAGTGCAGCTAAACACGTGGCTGAGCAGCTGGTGCAGGAGGGAGGGTTTCAGATATCTGGACAATTGGGATCTCTTCAGGGACAGATGGGACCTGTACAAGAAGGACGGGTTGCATATAAACTGGAAGGGCACTAATATCCTGGCTGCAAGGTTTGCTCGCATCACTCGGGAGGGTTTAAACTAGTGTGGCGGGGGGGGGGGGGACCACAGCAGGAGGACAGCTAGTGAAATAAATGAGGAGGACATAGTAAATAAGGCCAGTAGGATGAAGAGGAAGAGCAGGCAGGGAGATGTTTCTGAGCACAGCGGGACTGGTGGTCTGAAGTGCATTTGTTTCAATACGAGAAGTATAACAGGTAAGGCAGATGAACTTAGAACTTGGATTAGTACTTGGAAATATGATGTTTTTACTATTGCAGAGACTTGGTTGAGGGAAGGGCAGGATTGGCAGCTAAATGATGCAGGTTTTAGAAGCTTCAGGCGGGATAGAGGGGGATGTAAAAGGGGTGGGGGAGTTGCATTACTGGTTACGGAGAATATCACAGCTGTACTGCGGGAGGACACTTCAGAGGGGTCATGCAGTGAGGCAATATGGGTGGAGCTCAGGAATAGGAAGGGTGCACTCATGATGTTGGGGGTTTTCTACAGGCCTCCCAACAGCCAGCGGGAGGGACAGGAGCAGATATGCAGACAGATTTTGAAAAGATGTAAAGGTAACAGGGTTATGTTGGTGGGTGATTTTAACTTCCACAATATTGATTGGGATTCGCTTTGTGCGGCTTGGATGGGGCAGAATTTCTGAGGAGCCTCCAGGAGGGCTTCTTCAAACAGTATGTAGATAGTCCAACTAGGGATGGGGCCATTCTGGACCTGGCATTGAGGAATGGGCCTGGCCAGGTGGTCGAAGTTGCAGTGGGGGAGCATTTCGGGAAGAGTGACCATAATTCCATAAGTTTTAAAGTACTTGTGGATAAGGATAAGAGTACTCCTCAGGTGAAGGTGCTAAATTGGGGGATGGCTAATTATAACAATATGAGGCAGGAACTGAAGAATTTAGATTGGGGGCGGCTGTTTGAGGGTAAATCAACATCTGACATGCGGGAGTCTTTCAAACGTCAGCTGATTAGAATCCAGGACCGGCATTTTCTGGAAAAAAGACAAGTTTGGCAAGTTTCGGGAAGCTTGGATAACACGGGATATTGTGAGCCTAGTCAAAAAGAAAAAGGAAGCATTTGTAAGGACTGGAAGGCTAGGAACAGACGAAGCACTTGAGCAATATAAAGACAGTAGGAAGGAACTTAAGCAAGATGTTAGGAGGGCTAAAAGGGGTCATGAAAAGTCATTGGCAAACAGGATTAAGGAAAATCCCAAGGCTTTTTATACATATATGAAGAGCAAGAGGGTAACCAGGGAAAGGGTTGGCCCACTCAAGGACAGAGATGGGAATCCATGTGTGGAGCCAGAGGAAATGGGCGAGGTGCTAAATGAGTACTTTGCATCAGTATTCACCAAAGTGAAGGACTTGGTGGATGATGAGCCTAGGGAAGGGAGTGCAGATAGTCTCAGTCATTTCATTAACAATAAGGAGGAGGTGTTGGGTGTCTTGCAAAGCATTAAGGTAGATAAGTCTCCAGGGCCTAATGGGATCTACCCTAGAATACTGAAGGAGGCAAGGGAAGAAATTGCTGGGGCCTTGACAGAAATCTTTGCATCCTCATTGGCTACAGGTGAGGTCCCAGAGGACTGGAGAATAGCCAATGCTGTTCCTTTGTTGAAGAAGGGTGGCAAGGATAATCCGCGAAATTATAGGCTGGTGAGCCTTACGCCAGTGGTAGGGAAACTATTAGAGAGGATTATTCGGGACAGGATTTACTCCCATTTGGAAACAAATGAACTTATTAGCGAGAGGCAGCATGGTTTTGTAAAGGGGAGGTCGTATCTTACTATTTTGATTGACTTTTTTGAGGAAGTGACGAAGATGATTGATGAAGGAAGGGCAGTGGATGTTACCTGTATGGACTTTACTAATGCCTTTGACAAGGTCCCGCATGACAGACTGGTCCGAAAGGTGAAGTCAAACAGGTTCAGAGGTGAGCTGGCAAGATGGATACCGAACTGGCTTGGTCATAAAAGACAGAGGGTAACAGTGGATGGGTGTTTTTCTGAATGGAGGGATGTGACTAGTGGTGTTCCACAGGGATCACTGCTGGGACCTTTGATGTTTGTAGTATATATAAATGATTTGCAGGAAAATGTAGCTGGTCTGATTAGTAAGTTTGCGAATGACACAAAGGTTGGTGGAGGTGCAGATAATGATGAGGATTGTCAGAGGATACAGCAGGATATAGATCAGTTGGAGACTTGGGCAGAGAAATGACAGATGGAGTTTAATCCGGAAAAATGTGAGGTAATGCATTTTGGAAGGTCTAACGCAGGTGGGAGGTATACAGTAAATGGCAGAACCCTGAGGAGTATTCATAGGCAGAGGGATCTGGGCGTACAGGTCCACAGGTCACTGAAAGTAGCAACACAGGTGGATAAGGCATATGGCATGCTTCCCTTCATCGGACGAGGCACAGAGTATAAAAATTGCCAAGTCATGTTGCAGCTGTACAAAACCTTAGTTAGGCCACACTTGGAATATTTTGTGCAATTCTGGTCGCCACACTACCAGAAGGATGTGGAGGCTTTGGAGAGGGTACAGAGGAGGTTTACCAGGATGTTGCCTGGTCTGGAGGGCATTATCTATGAGGAGATGTTGGATAAATTCGGATTGGTTTCACTGGAACGACGGAGGTGGAGGGGCGACATGATAGAGGTTTACAAAGTTATGAGCGGCATGGACTTGCTGCCGGGGGAGGTGGTGGAAGCAGATACCATAGCGACGTTTAAGAGACATCTTGACAAATACATGAATAGGAAGGAAATAGAGGGATATGGGCCCCGTAAGTGTAGAAGTTGTTCATTTAGGCAGGCATCAAGATCGGCGCAGGCTTGGAGGGCCGAATGGCCTGTTCCTGTGCTGTACTGTTCTTTGTTCTTTGTTCTTGACAGTAGTTACAATGTCCCTTGATCTGTAACGTGATCAACAAATGGAGCAGAGGCTGCAGAAAGGGAAAGCTCTGTAAAGAGGGAGGAGGACCGGGTTCTGCCCACTTTTATTCAAACCTGAGCTGAGTTCATCTCCATTTTCTTTCCATCACCAACCAATTCAGCCTTTCGTGTCTGCACTGGCTCTCCGAATGAGCAATTCACCCAGTGCCGTTCCCTGCCTTCTTCCTGTAATTCTGCACATTCTTTCTTCTCAGATAACAGTCTGTTCAGCTTCAATTGAACCTGCCTCCACCACACTCTCAGGCAGTGCATTCCAGACTCTAACCACTCACTGTGTGAAAAAATATTTTCCTCAGGTCGTCTTTGCTTCTTTTACCCATGACTTTAAATCTGTGCCCTTTCGTTCTCGATCCTTTCACGAGTGGGAACTGTTTCTCTCTATCTACTCTGTCCAGACACCTCATGATTTTTGAAACCTCTAATAAAGCACCTCTTCACCTTCTCCGAGGAAAACAGTCCTAACTTCTCCAGCCTATCTTCATAACTGAAAATCCTCATCCCGGGAATCATTCACGTGAATATTTTCTGTACTCTCTCCAATACCCTCACGTCTTTCCTCAAGTGTGGCACCCAGAACTGGACGCAGTACCACAGCTGAGGCTGAAATAATGTCTTATATAAGTTCAACATAACTTCCTTGCTCTTGTACTCTATGCCCCTATTAATAAAGCCCAGGATACTGCATGCTTTATTAAACACTTTCTCAACCTGTCCTGCCGCCGTCAATGACTTCTGCACATATACACACAGCTGCCTCTGCTCCTGAACACCCTATAGAATTGTACCCTTTATTGTATACTGTCTCCCCGTGTTCTTCCTATCAACATGAATCACTTCACATTTCTCTGTATTGAACTTCATCTGCCACCTGTCTGCCCATTCCACCAACTTGTGTGTGTCCTTTTGAAGTTCCACACTATCCTCCTCACAGTTCACAATGCTTCCAACTTTCGTATCAGCTGCAACCTTTGAAATTGTGCCCTGTACACCCAGGTTTAGGTCCTTAATATATATCAGGAAAAGCAAGGATCCCAACACTGATGTCTGGGGGACTCCACCACAAACCTTCCTCCAGCCTGTAAAACATCCATTAACCACTACTCTTTGTTTCCTGTCACTCAGCTAATTTCGTATCTATGTTGCTAATGTCCCTTTGATTCCATGAGCTACAAGTTTGCTCACAGGTTTGTTGTGTGGCATTGTATCAAAAGGTTTTTGCATGCAGGGAATAGTTAAATGTCTGGAATGCACTGATTGAGAATGGTGGAGGCAGGTTCATTTGAAACTGAATAGACCGTTATATGAAAGTCAATGTACACCACATCAACAGAATTGCCCTCAACAACTTTCTCTGATACCACCTCAAACATCTCCAGAAAATTAGTTAAACATGATGTTCTCTCAAGAAATCCATGCTGGTTTGTTTAATTAACTCGCATTTGTCCATGTGACTATTAGCTTTGTCCAAGATTATTTCTTTCTCGAAGTTTTCCCACCACCGAAGTTTAACTGACAGGCCGATAGTTGCTGGCCTTACCTTTACACCCTTTTTTGAACAAGGGTGTAACGTTTACAATTCTCCAGTCCTCTGGCATCACCCCCAAGTCTAAGAAAGACTGAAAAATTATGTCCAGTGCCTCTGCGATTTCTATCCTCACTTCCCTCAGTATCCTTGGATGCATCTCATCTGGTCCTGGTGCTTTATTCAATTTAATTCCAGACAGCCTATCTAATACTTCCTCTTTATCAATTTTAACCCCACTAGTGTCCGACTTACCTCCTCTTTCAACATTGCCTGGGTTGCATCTTAGAATCATAGACAGTTTATGGCACACAGAAAGACCACTTGGCCCATCGTGTCTATGCTGTCCAAAAAACGATCCATCCATTCTGATCCTGCCTTCCAGCATTTGATAGATTACAGCACTTGAGGTGCATATCCAGACACCTTTTGAATGAGTTGTTGGTTTCTGCCTCAACTACCCTTTCGGACAGTGAGTTCCAGGCTCCCACCACCCGCTGGGTGAAAAATAAAATCCGCAGCTCCCTTTTAATCTTTCTACCAATCACTTTAAGTCCATGCCCCCTCGTCACTAACCTCTTTGCTAAGGTGAATGGACCCTTCACCTCCACTCTATCCAGGCCCCTCCCGGTTTTGTACATTTCAATCAGATTTCCCCTCAGCCTTCTCTATTTCAAGGAGAACAGTCCCAGCCTGTCCAATCTTTCCTCATAGCTGCATTTTTCCAGTCCTCGCCACATCCTCATAAATCTCCTGTGTACCATCTCTGGTGCAATTACATCCTTTCTGCAATGAGGTAACCAGAACTGCACACAGTCCTCAAGTTGTGTCCTAACCAATGAATTATCGAATTCTAGCATAACCTCCCTGGCCGAATATTCTATACCTCAGCTAATAAAGGAAAGGATTCCATATCTTCTTCCTTGGTAAAGACAGGTGGAAATTATTCATTTAGTACCTCAGCTATATCCTCTGCCTCCATGTGTAAATCCCCTTTATGGTCCTGAGTCGGCCCCATTGTTCCTTTTACTACCCTTTTACTATTTAGATGCCGATAGAAAACTTTGGGATTTCCTTTAATGCTCGCCTCTTTTCATGCTCTCTCTTTGCTTCTCTTATTTTCTTTCTCACTTCCCCTCTGGACTTTCAATATTCAGTCTGTTTCTCAATAGTATTTTCTACCTGATGTCTGTTATATCAGGCATAAACTTGTCAACCTTTCGTGCGGCCTTCAAAGATCTCTCTGAATACACACCAAGTCTCTCTGTAACAAAAGCAAGAAATGCTGGAGTCACTCAGCAGGTCTGGCAGCATCTGTGGAAAGAGAAGGAGAGTTAACGTTCCGAGTCTCTCTGTTCCTGTCTCATTTAAACAATACCCCTTTGTTTCTGTTGCCTTCCCTTTCGCTTCCTACCCAAATGTCTCGCTTCACACTTCACTGTGTTAATTTATATTTGCCATTCGCCTGCTCATTTCACTGGTCAGTCTCTGTCCTCCTGAAGTCTGTTACAATCCATCTCACCGTTTATTAACATTTCTGAGTTTCCTGCCATCTGAAAACTTTGACATTATCCCCTCTGTACACAAGCCCATTGTATTAACATACAGCAACTGTGATCCCAACTGTGACACTGGGGAACCCCACTGTGTACTTCCCTCCAGACTGAACAACAACCATTCTCCACTACTCTCTACTTTCTGTCACTGAGCTAATTTCCCACATGCTGACATTGAAAATAAAAAACAGACTTCCATTTATGAAACGCCTTTCATGACCACTGCATGTCAAAAAAGTGATTTACAACCAATGTATACTTCTTAAAGCGAAGTCACTCTTGTAACATAGGAAACAGGCAGACAATTTCTGCACAGCAAGATCCCACAAGCAGTAATGTGAGAATGATCAGATCTGTTTTTGTGATGTTGATTGAAGGAAACATTTTGACCAGGACACCGGGAATAATTCCCCTCCTCTGCTTCTACATAGTGCGATGGGATCTTTAACATCCACCTGAGAGGGCAGACTGCAACTTGGTTTAAAGTTTCATTCGATAGACTGCACCTCTGACAGTGCAGCACACCCTCAGTACTGCACTGCAATGTCAGCATTGATTCTTGTAATCAAGTCCTGCAGTGACACTTGATCCTGGAAGCTTGCCACTGAAAGGGGAGAGAGCTACAAACTGAGCCACAGCTGACATTGGTCCTTTTATCCCATGTGTTTCGAATTCGGTAACACGGCTTTTATGTGGTACTTTCTCAAACGCCTTGTGAAAGGATTGGAATATTGTGAAAGTCCAAGTGGGAACCATCATAGAATCATAGAATAGCACAAACTGAATGAGGCAATTCGGCCCATCAAGTCTGTGCTGGCCCTTTCAAAGAGCAATCCAGTTAGTCCCACTCCCTGGCTCTTTCACTATATCCTTGCATTTTTTCTCCTTCAGATATTATCCAATTCCCTTTTGGGATCTACTATTGAATCTGTATCCATCAGCCTATCAGACAGTGCATTTCAAGTCCAAACCACTCAGAAACAAAAATCCTCATGTCTGCTTCTTTTACCAATCGCCTTAAATCTGTGTCTCTGATTACCAGTCCCTTGGACATTGGAAACAGTTTATCTTTATTTAATTTATCTAAATCCTTCCTAATGTTAAACACCTCAATCAAATCTCCTCTGAAAGTTCTTTGCTCGAAGCAGAACAACCCCAGCTGTATAACTGTAATCCCTCATGCCCTGACAAATTCTAGCAAAACAGTTCTGTACCCTCCCCGAAGGCTTCATGTCCTCCCTAAAGTGTGGTTCCCAGTATTCGACACAAGACTTCAGGTGCAGCTGAACTAGTATTTTATATATGTTTCACATAATGTCCTTGCTTTTGTTCTTTTTGCCTCTATTTATAAACCCAAGGATCCCATACATTTATTAACTGTCAAGTTAACCTTTCCTGCCACCTTCAAAGATTTGTGTACATATCCCAGGTGTCTCTGTTATTTCACCATCTTTATAGTTGTACCATTTAACTTGTATTGTCTCTCTTCATTCATCCTTTCAAAATGTATCACCTCACAAATCTGCAATGACAATTAAATATTGAGAAGAATGAAGCCATTGTTTTCTGTCTCTGCTCCAAACATTTCCTAGTTACACACTCCATCCCTCTCCTTTGTAAATGTTTGAGACGATCCAAACTGCTCACAGACTTAGTTACATAGTTAACCCTGAGATGCCTTGAGATGAGCTTCCCACCAAATATTCACACCATCACTAAAACGGCCTATCTCCAACCCCCGTGGAGTTGCATTGCTGGTTAAAGAGTAAATGAACGCAATAGTGAGGCAGGATATTAGCTCTGACGATATCGAATCTGTATGGGTAGAGCTGAGAAACACTAAGGGGCAGAAAAAGTTAGTGGGGTTTGTATATAGACCCCCAGACTGTAGTGCTGAATTTGGGAATGGCATTGAACAGGAAATTAGAGACGCATGCGATAAAGGAACATCTGTAATTATTGGTTTCTTGAATCTGCATATAGATTGGGCAAATTAAATTGGTCAGAATACACTGTGGAGGAATTCCTGGAGAATATACGGGATGGTTTTCAGGACCAATTCTTTGAGGAAGCAACTGGAGAACAGGCTATCCTAGACTGGTTATTGCATAATGAGAGAGGAATAATTGACAATCTAGTTGTGCGAGATCCCTTGGGGATGAGCGACCATATGATAGAATTCTTCATCATGATGGAGAGTGTCCTGGTTGATTCTGAGACTAGGGTCGTGAATCTTAATAAAGTAAGCTACGGAGGTATGAGGCATGAGTCGTTGATGATACATTGGGAAACGTTACTTAAAGAGATAACGGTGGAAAGGCAATGACAAACATTCAAAGAGCGCATGGATGAACTGCAACTATTGTTTATCAATGTCTGGCGCAAAAGTAAAATGGAAAAGGTAGCCAAATCATGGCTTGCAAGGAAAATTAGAGATAGCGTTCGATCCAATGAAGAGGCATATAAATTTGCCAGGAAAAAAACAACAGACCTGAGGATGGGAGCAGTTTAAAATTCAGCAAAGGAGCACCAAGGGATTCATTGAGAAGGGGAAAATGGAGTACAAGATTAAGCTTGCGGGCAAACATAAAAACTGACTGTAAACGAATCTATAGCTATGTGAAGCGGCAAAGATTGGCGAAGACAAATGCAGGTCCGTTACAGTCAGAAACAGGGGGATTTATTCTGGGAAACAAAGAAATGGCTGACCAACTAAATGCATACTTTATTTCTGTCTTCACAAAGGAGGACGCCAATATCATACCAGAAATGTTGGTGAATACAGGGTTTAGTGAGAGAGAGGAACTGAAAGGAATCAGTATTAGTAGAGAAATGGTGTTGGGGAAGTTGATGGTATTGAAGGCCGATAAATGCCCAGGGCCTGGTAATCTACATCCCAGAGTACTTAAGGAAGTGGCCCGAGAAATAGTGGATGCATTGGTGGTCATCTTCCAAGATTCTATGGACTCTGGAACAGTTCCTACAGATTGGAAGGTAGCGAATGTAACCCCACTATTAAAAAAGGAAGGTAGAGAGAAAGCAGGAAACTGTAGACCAGTCAGCCTGATATCGGTCGTGGAGAAAATCCTGGAGTCCATTATCAAAGATTTTGCAGCAGAGCACTTGGAGAATAGTGGTGGAATCGGACAGAGTCAACATGGATTTATGAAAGGGAAATCATGCTTGATAAATCCACTAGCATTCTTCGAGTATGTCACTAGTAGAGTTGATGAGGGGGAGCCAGTGGATGTGATTTATTTGCACTTTCGGAAGCTCTCGACAAAGTTCCACGTAAGGGTTTAGCGTGTAAAATTAAAGCACATGGGATTGGGGGTAGTGTATTGCGATGGATAGAAAATTGGTTGGCAGACAGGAAACAAAGCATTGGAACATACGGATCTTTTTCTGAATGGCAGGCAGTGACTCGTGGGGTACCGCAGGGATCGGAGCTAGGACCCTAGCTATTCACAATATATATTAATGATTTAGATGAGGAAACTAAATGTAATATCTCCAGATTTGCAGCTGATACAAAATTGGGTGTGAGGGTGAGTTGTGAGTAGAATGCAAAGAGGCTTCCGGGTGATTTGGACAAGTTGAGTGAGTGGGCAAATGCATGGCAGATGCAGTATAATGTGGATAAATGTGAAGTTATCCACTTTACTAGCAAAAACAGGAAGGCAGATTATTATCTGAACGGCTATAAACTGAGAGAGGGGAATACGCAGCGAGACCTGGGTGGTCTCGTACACCAGTCACTGAAGGTAAGCATGCAGGTGCAACAGGCGGTCGAAAAAAGTGAATGTTATGTTGGCCTTTATAGAGACAGGATTCGAGTACAGGAGCAGGGATGTTTTGCTGCAATTATACAGGGCCTTGGTGAGGCCACACTAGGAATATTGTGTGCAGTTTTGGTCTCCTTATCTGAGGAAGGATGCTCTTGTTATAGAGGGAGTGCAGTAGAGTTTTACCAGACTGGTTCCTGGGGTGGTAGGACTGTCGTATGAGGAGAGATTGAGTCGGTTAGGACTATATTCACTGGAATTCAGAAGAGTGAGGAGGGATCTCATCGAAACCTATAAAATTCTAACATGGCTTGACAGGGTATATGCAGGAAGGATGTTCCCGATGGTGGGGGACTCCCGAACCAGGTGTCATAGTCCAAGTATATGGGGTAAACTTTTCAGGACTGAGATGAAGAGACGTTTCTCCACCCAGAGGGTGGTGAGCCTGTGGAAAACTGTCATCACGCCCATATCCAAGGGGGATTGGAAGATTCTGGCCAGTGCCTCTGCTATTTCCCCCATTCCTTCCCTCAGCAACCCTCATACATCCCATCCAGACTGGGTAAATGTTCAACTTTATTGTGGTACAAAAGTGTTGGATTGAAAAGGGTTAACTGAATCTGTTTGTTCCGTGACTGTAATTAATGTCAGTCTCCATGGACCCTAATTGTGTCACTGGACGTTTTCCATCTCCTATTAATAAGGGGATTCTTTCAATGTGTTATTCCACAGTGTCAGTGGGAACATCAGCCCCGGCACTTTCAGAGATCAGCTGCTCCAGAGAGATAGAGAGAGGATAGATCAGAATCAGAGAACAAAAGACTGGAATGTTACAGCAATGGACAGGAGTTTATCCTCGGATCTTTAGTCTCTTTCTACATATTATGATTGGCACTCATTAAACACTCGTATCTATCTCGCACTGAAGATTATTCAATACATTTACTATCCCATCCTGGCTATTATTGGTGTCCCTGGTAAGTCTCTCTATCTAGCTATAAATCCTTTAAACCATGTTTGACTGCATTACTGCTCCTGTAATTTACTCTGCCCTTCTTGCTGCCGTTGTTATGCCTGGTGAATATCTCCAGCTATCAGCTCAACAAACCATTGTGAACTGTATTACAGTTCTTGTCATTTACTCTGTCATCTTTGCTGCTGTTGCTGTCTCTATTTCAGGCCAGGAGATCTGTAAACCGTTTCACTGAAATACTGTTCTGTTATGTAAATTTTGGGAAGACGGAAGCCAGTGTCATTAGTCTCCATCACAAACTCCATCCCCTATCTGTGAAGCACATATTCCACCCTGCCCAATATCTGAGGCTCAACCAGACAGTCTACAACTTCTTTGTTATATTTAAACTTGAGCTGAGTTCATCTCCATATTCTTTCCATCACTAACCCTGCCTAATATCACCTCTATGATATCACCCAACTCCACCTCTGCCTCAGCCCATCTACTGCATAAACCCTCATCCGCATCACTGTTAAATACATAGTTGACTATTCCAATTCCATCTTGTTCACCCTCACAGTTCTAAACCTCCATAAACCACAGCCCATCCAGAACTCTGCTGCCTGTATTCGAACTCACACAAAATCCCGATCACCCATCACCCCTGTGCTCACTGATCTCCATTGGCTCCTGTATGGCAGCACCTTAATTTTAATATTCTCATTCTTGTGTTTGAATCTCTCCATGGCCTCACCCTTCCATTTATTCACTTTCCCCTCTCCAATTCATATATTCCTGCAAATCTTTCGACTTCAATCTTTTTTCAGTTCTCCTTGGAAAGTGAATTTCTTTCCCTCTGTATCTGTTCCGAGCCACGATTTTAGACTCTGCAGCAAGACTGCTGCTGACGGTACAGAATTGGGATCCAAAAAGAGATGTGAATCGCACAGCTGGCCACTTCCAGTGCGGTCTGCACAATATCCCATGCTGGGTGGGGCTCCAGCCCAGTCACATCATCTATGTGCTGTCAGCGTGGTCTTCACAGCCGGCCACCTCTACTATGCCCTGCACAGTGTCCCAAGCTGCGCAGGGCTCTAGCTCAATTGTACCTTGTATGTGTTGTTCCTTTGAGGGTGGATTTGAAAGTGATGTCAATGTACCATACCAGCAGCTTTGATGTACTTCTTTAAACTTTTTCTGTGCATGTCCACTGACCGCCTGCGTTAGTCACTCACCACTGAACATACATTCAGTAGCAAAACGAAACCCCTCTGGTGTTATTTAAAAATACCAGGCATCTAGCCTACAGGCTTTCGACTTACTTCTGCTATTGTAAAGTTAGTGGAGGCGTTGTGGATGTTTTTCTGGAGGTTGTGTTGTGAGCTGCTGCAGACATTCAGGGACATTTGTGAACTATACAGTAAATGGAAAAGTCCTGGGGAAAATTGATGTACAGAGAGATTTGGGTGTTCAGGTCCATTGTTCCCTGAAGGAGGCAACGCAGGTCAATAGAGTTGTCAAGAAGGCATTCGGCATGCTTTCCTTCATCGGACGGGGTATTGAGTACAAGAGTTGGCAGATCATGTTGCAGTTGTACAGGACTTTGGTTCGGCCACATTTGGAATACTGCATGCAGTTCTGGTCGCCACATTACCAAAAGGATGTAGATGCTTTAGAGAGGGTGCAGAGGAGGTTCACCAGGATGTTGCCTGGTATGGAGGGCGCTAGCTATGAAGAGAGGTTGAGTAGATTAGGATTATTTTCATTAGAAAGACGGAGGTTGAGGGGGGACCTGATTGAGGTGTACAAAATCATGAGAGGTATAGACAGGTTGGATAGCAAGAAGCTTTTTCCCAGAGTGGAGGATTCAGTTACTGGGGGTCACGAGTTCAAAGTGAGAGGGGAAAGGTTTAGGGGGGATATGCGTGGAAAGTTCTTTATGCAGAGGGTGGTGGGTGCCTGGAATGCGTTGCCAGCGGAGGTGGCAGACGCGGGCGCGATCACGTCTTTTAAGATGTATCTAGACAGATACATGAATGGGCAGGAAGCAAGGAGATACAGAGCATTAGAATATGGGCAACATGTTTAGATAGAGGATCTGGATCGGCGCAGGCTTGGAGGGCCGAAGGGCCTGTTCCTGTGCTGTAATTTTCTTTGTTCTTTGTTCTTTGAGTACAGACGATTTGGTGACCCAACTCTGGACGACGTATGGGGACTGTAGTTACATTGTCTCTGGGTCTGTAACATGACCAACAAATGGAGCAGATGCTGCCGAGAGGGGAAGCTCTGTAAAGAGAGAGGAGGAGAGGGCTCTTCCCTACCCACCTCGGGTGATCCAAGAGCACTTTTCCTACCTACACCTAACCCAGGAGCAATGTGTGAGGTGACTCTGCTTCAATAAGGAGGTGGTCACAGAGCTGTGTCACCTCCTGTAACACAACCTGGAGCCTCACACCAGGGTGAGGACGGAGCTGTCAGTGGTTGTTAAGCTTACAGTTTCATTGAACTTCTATGTATCTGGATATTTACAGGCAGGAGCAGGTGACATATCCAACATAGAGTGGTAGAAATTGATGGAGTCATTTACAACAAAGAAAGATGCCATTCAGCCCCTCACTGCCGGCTTTCTGTGCAACAATCCAGTCAGCCCCACTCTCCCACTCCCCCGCTCAATCCCTGTATCCCTGCAATTTCTTTTCCTTCAGGTTTCCATCCTGTTTCCTTTTGAAATCTTTGATTGTCTCGGCTTCCACCATCCTCATGGGCAGTGAGTTCCAGCTCATTACCATCCACTGTGTAAAAAAGTTCCTCCTCACATTCCCCTGCATCTCTTAACCAAAACCTTCCATCTGTGCCCTCTAGTCTGCGTTGCATCAGTTAATGGGAACAGTTTTTCCTTGTCTATCTTATCTAAGTCTATCATAATCATGTACACCTCTATCAAATCACTCTCAATCTCCTTTACTCCAGGGAGAACAACTCCATCTTCTCCAAACTCACTTTGTACCTAAACTCCCATCCCTGGAATCATTCTGGTAAATCTCCTCTGCACTCTCTCAAGGACTTTCACATCCTTCCTGCAGTCTGGTGACCAGAACAGGGCACAGTTCCCTTGTTGGGGTCTAACCAAAGCTTTGTAAAGTTTCAGCTAAACCGCCCTATTTTTGTATATTTGCCTCTAATGATGAAGCCCAAGATCTGATATGCTTTGCTAAACACTCTCCTAATATGTCCTGCCACCTTCAAAGATCAATGCATATGGAGCCCCTGGTCCTTCTGTTCCTGCACAATCTTTTGAACTGTGTCATTAAGTCTATGTTGTGTTCCTATTCTTTCTGACAAAATACATTACCTCACACTCCTCTTTATTAAATTCTACCTTCCACTTCTCTGTCCATTCTGCTCGCCTATCTATATCATGTTGTAGGTGGTTTGTATCATCTTCACAGTTCCCCACTCCTCCAAGATTGCAATCATCAGAAAAAATATAAATTCTGCTCCGTATTCCAAGATCCGTGTCATTTTTATACGGTAAAAAAAACAACTGTGGTCCCAGCACTGACCATTGTGTAACATCAATGTCGACCATCCTCCAGTCTGAAAAATAACCATTTAACACATTTCTCTTTTTGCTGTCCTCTGGACAGTTTTTGATCCAATTGGATGCTATTCCAGGCCAACATTTATTGCCCATCTCTAATTGCCCATGCGAAGGTGGTGGTGAGCTGCCTTCTTGAACCACTGCAGGTACACCCACAGTGCTGTTAGGAAGGGTGTTCCAGTATTATGAACCAGCGACAGTGAAGGAACGGCAAGATAGTTTCAAATCAGCATGGTGTGTTGCTTGGAGGGGAACTTGCAGGTGGTGGTGCTTCCATACATCTGCTGCCCTTGCCCTTCTATGTGGTAGAGGTTGTGTGCTTGGAAGCTGCTGTCAAAGGAGCCTTGGTGTGTTGCTGCAGTGCATATTTTAGATGATACACACTGCTGCCACTGTGCGTCGGTGGTGGAGGGAGTGAATGTTGTGGATGGGGTGCCAATCAAGCGGGCTGCTTTGTACTGGATAGTGCCGAGCTTCTTGAGTGTTGTTGGAGCTGCACCCATCCAGACAAGCGGAGAGTATTCCATCACACTCCTGGCTTGTGCCTTATAGATGTTGGACTGGCTTTGGGGAGTCAGGAGGTGAGTTAATCGCCTCAGCATTCCTCGCCTATGACCTGCTCTTTGAGCCATGGTATTTATATGGCTACTCCTGTTCTGTTTCTGGTCAATGGTAGCCCCTAGGATGTTGAGAGTGGTGGATTCAGCTATGGTAATGTCATTGAATGTCAAGGGAGATGATTAGATTCTCTCTTGTCGGAGATGGTCATTGCCTGGCACTAGTGCAGTGCGAATGATACTTGCCAATTATCAGCCCAAGCCTTGATATTGTCCAGGTCTTGCTGCATTTCTACACGGACTGCTTCAGTATTTGAGGAGTCACGAATGGTGCTGAACATTGCGCAATCATCAGCCAACATCCCCACTTCTGGTCTTGTGATTGAAGGAAGGTCATTGATGAAGCAGCTGATGATGGTTGGGCCAAGGACACAACCCTGAGGAACTCCTGCAGTGATGTCCTGGAGTTGAGATGATTGACCTGCAACAACCACAACCATCGTTCTTTGCGCTAGGTATGACTCCAACCAGCAGAGAGTTTTCCCGCTGATTCCCACTGACTCCATTTTTCCTCTGGCTCCTTGATGCCATACTCAGTCAAATGCTGCCTTGATGTCAAGGCAGTCACTCATACCTCACCTCTTGAATTCAGCTCCTTTGTCCATGTTTGAACCAAGGCTGTAATGAGGTCAGGAGCGGTGTGACCCTGGAGGAACCCAAACTGAGCGTCACTAAGCAGGTTATTGCTAAGCAAGTGCTGTTTGATAGCATTGTCGATGACACCTTCCATCACTTTACTGATGATTGAGAATAGGCTGATGGGGCGGTAATTGGCCGGGTTGGACTTGTCCTGCTTTTTGTGTACAGGACATAGCTGGGCAATTTTTCACATTGACGGGCAGATGCCAATGTTGTAGCTGTACTTGAACAGTTTGATGGGGGAACGGAAGTTCTGGAGCACAGGTATTCAGTACTATTTCCGGAATATTGTCAGGGCCCATAGCCTTTGCAGTATCCAGTGCCTTCAATCGTTTCTTGATATCACGCAGAGTGAATCGAACCCTGAGAAACAGTACTGTATACTCCCCTCCACCTCCAGTCTGAACAATGACTGTTCACCACTTCTCTCTGCTTTCTGTCCCTGAGTCAGTGTCATATCAACACTATCACTGTCACATTAATCCATGTCATAACAAGTCTATGAAATATCCACACTATCAATGTCACACTAATCCATGTCATGACAAGTCTATGAAATGTCAGTTGATCACAGGCCGTTTGAAAATCTATATCCATAAGTGGATATACATGAGTAGGGGCGAAAGATGTTGGTATGGTTCTTAATGAATACTTTGTATATGTCTGAACAGAAGAGGGGACGATGCAGATACTGTGGTTAAGGAGGAGGAGTGTGAATTATTGGATGTGATATACATAGGGAGAGAGGAATTAATAATGGGATTAGCATCTTTGAAAGTTGGTAAATCACCAGGGCCAGATGAAATGTATTTCAGGCTGTCAAATGAAGTGAGAGAGGAAATAGCAGAGGGTCTGACCATCATTTTCCAATCCTCACTGGATACAGGTGTAGTGCCAGAGGATTGGTGAACTGTTAACATTGTACCTCTTTAAAAATGGAGCAAGGGATAGACCGAATAATTGCAGACCAGTCAATGTAATCTCAGTAGTGGGCAAATTATTGCAATGTATTCTGAGAGACAGGATAAACTGTCACTTAGAAAGGCTCAGGTCAATCAAGGACAGTCAGCATGGATTTGTTAAGGGAAGATATTGTTTGACCAACTTGATTGACTTTTTCGAAGAAGTCGCAAGGATGATAGATGAGGGTAGTGCAGATTATATGGTCTCCGTGGATTTTGGCAAGGCTTTTGACAAGGTCCCATGTGGCATACTAGGTAAAACAAATAAAGTCCCATGGAATCCAGGGAAATGCAGAAAGCTGGATACAAAATTGGCTCAGTGACAGGAAACAAAGGGTAATTGTTGACGGGTGTTTTACTGACTTGAGGTCTGTTTCCAGTGGCATTCCACAGGGCTCAGTACTGGGTCCCCAGCTTTTAGTAGTATATATTAACGATTTGAACGTACATGTAGGGGGCATGATCAAGATGTGTGCAGATGGTACACAGATTGGCTGTGTGGTAGGTAGCGAGGAGGATAGCTAGGCTGCAGGAAAATATTGATGGCAGAAAATATTGATGGGGCGGCACAGTGGCGCAGTGGTTAGCACTGCAGCCTCACAGCTCCAGGGACCTGGGTTCGTTTCTGGGTACTGCCTGTGTGGAGTTTGCAAGTTCTCCCTGTGTCTGCGTGGGTTTTCTCCGGGTGCTCCGGTTTCCTCCCACAAGCCAAAAGACTTGCAGGTTGGTAGGAAAATTGGCCGTTATAAATTGTCACTCGTATAGGTAGGTGGTAGGGAAATATAGGGGCAGTTGGGGATGTTTGCTAGGAATATGGGATTAGTGTAGGATTAGTATAAATGTGTGGTTGATGGTCGGCACAGACACGGTGGGCCGAAGGGCCTGTTTCAGTGCTGTATCTCTAATCTAAAAAAGTGTCAAATGGAATTCAGCCTGGTTAATTAGAATTAGAATTAGAATTAGAATATTACAGCGCAGTACAGGCCCTTCGGCCCTCGATGTTGCGCCGATCATCTGACCTACACTATTCCATTTTCATCCATATGTCTATCCAATGACCACTTAAATGCCCTTAAAGTTGGCGAGTCTACTACTGTTGCAGGCAGGGCGTTCCACGCCCCTACTACTCTCTGCGTAAAGAAACTACCTCTGACATCTGTCCTATATCTTTCACCCCTCAACTTAAAGCTATGTCCCCTCGTGTTTGCCATCCTCATCCGAGGAAAAACACTCTCACTATCCATCCTATCTAACCCTCTGATTATCTTGTATGTCTCTATTAAGTCACCTCTCCTCCTCCTTCTCTCTAACGAAAACAACCCCAAGTCTCTCAGCCTTTCCTCGTAAGACCTTCCTTCCATACCAGGCAACATCCTAGTAAATCTCCTCTGCACCCTTTCCAAAGCTTCCACATCCTTCCTATAATGCGGTGACCAGAACTGCACGCAATACTCCAGGTGCGGCCTCACCAGAGTTTTGTACAGCTGCATCATGACCCCGTGGCTCTGAAACTCGATCCCCCTACTAATAAAGGCTAACACACCATATGCCTTCTTAACAGCCCTATTAACCTGGGTAGCAACTTTCAGGGATTTATGGACCTGGATACCAAGATCTCTCTGCTCATCTACACTACCAAGAATCTTCCCATTAGCCCAGTACTCTGCATTGCTGTTACTCCTTCCAAAGTGAATCACCTCACACTTCTCCGCATTAAACTCCATTTGCCATCTCTCAGCCCAGCTCTGCAGCCTATCTATGTCCCTCTGTACCCTACAACACCCTTCGACACTATCCACAACTCCACCGACCTTCGTGTCATCCGCAAATTTACTAACCCACCCTTCTACACCCTCATCCAGGTCGTTTATAAAAATGACAAACAGCAGTGGCCCCAAAACAGAACCTTGCGGTACACCACTAGTAACTAAACTCCAGGATGAACATTTGCCATCAACCACCACCCTCTGTCTTCTTTCAGCTAGCCAATTTCTGATCCAAAGCTCTAAATCACCTTCAACCCCATACTTCCGTATTTTCTGCAATAGCCTACCGTGGGGAACCTTATCAAACGCCTTACTGAAATCCATATACACCACATCCACGGCTTTACCCTCATCCACCTGTTTGGTCACCTTCTCGAAAAACTCAATAAGGTTTGTGAGGCACGACCTACCTTTCACAAAACCGTGCTGACTATCGCTAATGAACTTATTCTTTTCAAGATGATTATAAATCCTGTCTCTTATAACCTTTTCCAACATTTTACCCACAACCGAAGTAAGGCTCACAGGTCTATAATTACCAGGGCTGTCTCTACTCCCCTTCTTGAACAAGGGGACAACATTTGCTATCCTCCAGTCCTCCGGCACTACTCCTGTCGACAATGACGACTTAAAGATCAACAACAACGGCTCTGCAATCTCCTCCCTGGCTTCCCAGAGAATCCTAGGATAAATCCCATCTGGCCCAGGGGACTTATCTATTTTCACTCTTTCCAAAATTGCTAACACCTCCTCCTTGTGAACCTCAATCCCATCTAGCCTAGTAGTCTGTATCTCAGTATTCTCCTCGACAACATTTTCTTTCTCTACTGTAAATACTGACGAAAAATATTCATTTAACGCTTCCCCTATCTCCTCTGATTCCGCACACAACTTTCCACTACTATCCTTGATTGGCCCTGTTCTAACTCTTATCATTCGTTTATTCCTGATATACCTATAGAAAGCCTTAGGGTTTTCTTTGATCCTATCCGCCAATGACTTCTCGTGTCCTCTCCTTGCTCTTCTTAGCCCTCCCTTTAGATCCTTCCTGGCTAGCTTGTAACTCTCAAGCGCCCTAACTGAGCCTTCACGTCTCATCCTAACATAAGCCGCCCTCTTCCTCTTGACAAGCGCTTCAACTTCTTGAGTAAACCACGGTTCCCTCGCTCGACAACTTCCTCCCTGCCTGACAGGTACATACTTATCAAGGACACGCATTAGCTGCTCCTTGAATAAGCTCCACATTTCGTTTGTGCCCATCCCCTGCAGTTTCCTTCCCCATCCTACACATCCTAAATCTTGCCTAATCGCGTCATAATTTCCTTTCCCCCAGCTATAATTCTTGCCCTGCGGTATATACCTGTCCCTGCCCATCGCTAAGGTAAACCTAACCGAATTGTGATCACTATCGCCAAAGTGCTCACCTACATCTAAATCGAACACCTGGCCGGGTTCATTACCCAGTACCAAATCCAATGTGGCATCGCCCCTGGTTGGCCTGTCCACATACTGTGTCAGAAAACCCTCCTGCACACACTGGACAAAAACAGACCCATCTAAAGTACTCGAACTATAGTATTTCCAGTCAATATTTGGAAAGTTAAAGTCCTCCATAACCACTACCCTGTTACTCTCGCTCCTGTCGAGAATCATCTTCGCTATCCTTTCCTCTACATCTCTGGAACTATTTGGAGGTCTATAGAAAACTCCCAACAGGGTGACCTCTCCTCTCCTGTTTCTAACCTCGGCCCATACTACCTCAGTAGATGAGTCCTCAAACGTCCTTTCTGCCGCTGTAATACTTTCCTTGATTAACAATGCCACACCCCCCCCCCTCTTTTACCCTCTTCTCTGTTCTTTCTGAAACATCTAAATCCCGGAACCTGCAACATCCATTCCTGCCCCTGCTCTACCCATGTCTCTGAAATGGCCACAACATCAGGATCCCAGGTACCAACCCATGCTGCAAGCTCACCCACCTTATTCCGGATGCTCCTGGCGTTGAAGTAGACACACTTTAAACCAAGTTCTTGCTTGCCAGTGCCCTCTTGCGTCCCTGTAACCTTATCCCCTACCTCACTACTCTCAACAGCCTGTACACTGGAACTACAATTTAGGTTCCCATTCCCCTGCTGATTTAGTTTAAACCCCCCCGAAGAGCACTAACAAATCTCCCCCCCAGGATATTGGTACCCCTCTGGTTCAGGTGAAGACCATCCTGTTTGTAGAGGTCCCACCTACCCCAGAAAGAGCCCCAATTATCCAGGAAACCAAAACCCTCCCTCCTACACCATCCCTGCAGCCACGTGTTCAACTCCTCTCTCTCCCTATTCCTCTCTTCGCTAGCACGTGGCACAGGCAACAACCCAGAGATAACAACTCTGGTTGTTCTCGCTCTAAGCTTCCACCCTAGCTCCCTGAATTTCTGCCTTAAATCCCCATCTCTCTTCCTACCTATGTCGTTGGTGCCTATGTGGACCACGACTTGGGGGTGCTCCCCCTCCCCCTTAAGGATCCCAAAAACACGATCGGAGACATCACGTACCCTGGCACCTGGGAGGCAACACACCAACCGTGAGTCTCTCTCGTTCCCACAGAACCTCCTATCTGTTCCCCTAACTATGGAGTCCCCAATGACTAATGCTCTGCTCCTCTTCCCCCTTCCCTTCTGAGCAACAGGGACAGACTCTGTGCCAGAGACCTGTACCCCATTGCTTACCCCTGGTAAGTCGTCTCCCCCTAAGTATGAGACGATGCAATTGAGGAGGTCAAACAAGGCAAAGGGATAGACAATCAATCGGAATATACTGAGAAGTGCAGAGGAAGTGAGGAACTTTGGAGTCAATGTCCACTGGTGTCCTGAATGTAGCAGATCAGGTCGATAAGGTGGTTAAGAAGACATACGGAATCCTTTCCTTTATTAGCTGAGGTATAGAATACAAGAGCAGTGAGGTTATGCTGGAACTGTATAAATCATTGGTTGGGCCACAACCTGAGTACTCTGCAGTTCTGGTCACCTAATTACACAAAGGATGGAATTGCACTAGAGAGGGTACAGAGGAGATTTACAAGGATGTTTGCCAGGACTGGAAAAATGCAGCTTTGAAGAAAGATTAGATAGGCTGGGGGTTTTCTACTTGGAACAGAGAAGGCTGAAGGGAGATCTGATTGAAAGGGACATAATTTTGTGGGGCCTGGATAGAGTGGAGGTGAAGAGTCTATTCACCTTAGCAGAGAGATCAGTGACTAGGGGGCAGTGACTTAAAGTGCTTGGTAGAAGGATCAGCGGGGAGTTGAGGAGAAACTTGTTCACCCAAAAATACAAAATGTACTCAGTGGTAGGAAACAAAGGGTCATTGTTATCAGAAAAGCAAAATACTGCGGATGCTGGAAATCTGAAGTAAAACACGAAATGCTCGAAATACTCGGCAGGTCTGGCAGCATCTGTGGAGGGAGAAGCAGAGTTAACGTTTCAGTTCAATGATGAAGGGTCACTGACCTGGAACGTTAACTCTGCTTCTCTCTCCACAGATGCTGCCAAACCTGCTGAGTATTTCCAGCATGTCTTGTTTTTATTAAAGGGTAGTTGATGACGGATATTTTACTGACCTGAGGACTGTTTACAGTGGCGTTCCACAGGGTTCAGTACTGCGTCCGCTGTTTACAGTGAGAGTCTTGCAATTACTGCCTGAAAGGATAGTTGAAGCAGAATCCCTCCACTCAGTGAAAAGGAAACTGGATGTTCACCTTAACTGTCATTATCTGCAGGGCTGTGGATCAAATGCTGGAAGATGGGATTAGAATAGGTGGATCATTTTTTGACCGGTGCAGACACAATGGGCCAAGCGGCACTTTCTGTATCTTAAAGAACAAAGAACAAAGAACAAAGATAATTACAGCACAGGAACAGGCCCTTCGGCCCTCCAAGCCTGCGCCGATCCAGATCCTCTCTCTAAACATGTCGCCTATTTTCTAAGGTTCTGTATCTTTTTTCTTCCTGCCCATTCATGTATCTGTCTAGATACATCTTAAAAGACTCCATAGTGCCCGCGTCTACCACCTCCGCTGACAACGCGTTCCAGGTGCCCACCACCCTCTGCGTAAAGAACTTTCCACGCATATCCCCCTAAACATTTCCCCTTTCACTTTGAACTCGTGTCCTCTAGTAATTGAAACCCCCACTCTGGGAAAAAGCCTCTTGCTGTCCACCCTGTCTATACCTCTCATGATTTTGTACACCTCAATCAGGTCCCCCCTCAACCTCCGTCTTTCTAATGAAAATAATCCTAATCTACTCAACCTCTCTTCATAGCTAGCGCCCTCCATACCAGGCAACATCCTGGTGAACCTCCTCTGCACCCTCTCCAAAGCATCCACATCCTTTTGATAATGTGGTGACCAGAACTGTACGCAGTATTCCAAATGTGGCCGAACCAAAGTCCTATACAACTGTAACATGACCTGCCAACTCTTGTACTCAATGCCCCGTCCGATGAAGGAAAGCATGCCGTATGCCTTCTTGACCACTCTATTTACCTGCGTTGCCACCTTCAGGGAACAGTGGACCTGAACACCCAAATCTCTCTGGACATCAATTTTCCCCAGGACTTTTCCATTTACTGTATAGTTCACTCTTGAATTGGATCTTCCAAAATGCATCACCTCGCATTTGCCCTGATTGAACTCCATCTGCCATTTCCCTGCCCAACTCTCTAATCTATCTATATTCTGCTGTATTCTCTGACAGTCCCCTTCACTATCTGCTACTCCACCAATCTTAGTGTCGTCTGCAAACTTGCTAATCAGTCCACCTATACTTTCCTCCAAATCATTAATGTATATCACAAACTTTCTATGATTATATTACATGAAACAATCTCAGTTACGTCCTCAACGAACTTGATCAAGATTATCAGGAATGATATTCCATTAACCTTTCCGTGCTGCTTGTCATTTATTATCCCGTGTTTTACAAGCAAGATATATTTTTGTGTTGGGTTATGACCTCTAGAAGTTTCCAACCACCAACATTAGACTGATAGTTACTGGGTTTACCCAACCTCTCCGTTTTAAACAGGGTGTAACATTGACAATCCTCCAGACATCTGGCGTCACTCCCATATCCAAGGAGGACTGAAAGATTCTGTCCAGTGCTTCTGTCATTTCCACCATTCCTTCCCTCAGTAACCCTCACAAAACCCATGCAGACTGGATAAATGTTCTACTTTATTGTGGTACAAGAAGTGTTGAATTGAAAGGGGTTAACTGAATCTGTTTGTTCAGTGACTGTAATTAATGTCAGTCACCATGGACCCTAATGGTGTCACTGGAGGTTTTCACTCTTCTATTAATACAGGACTCCTTTCAATGTGTTTTCCGATGGTATTAGCGGGACCATCAGCTCCGGCACTAAAAGGGATCCATGGGCTGCAGAGAGCGAGAGAGGAGAGATCAGAATCTGAACAATAGATGGGAATATTACAACAATGGACAGGAGTTTATCCTATTGGTTTGACCGTCTTACTGCAGATTATTATTGGATAACATTAGAATGGCGTATCTATTATGCTCTGAAGATGACTCAATGTATTTACTATCCCATCCTCGCTACTATTGGTGTCCCTGGTAAGTCTCTGTATCCAACTATTA
Source organism: Heterodontus francisci (assembly GCF_036365525.1). Lineage (NCBI taxonomy): Eukaryota > Metazoa > Chordata > Chondrichthyes > Heterodontiformes > Heterodontidae > Heterodontus > Heterodontus francisci. The sequence goes on along the minus strand of NW_027140740.1, from coordinate 1,238,752 downwards.
GGTTCATAAACCATATTTCACTGATTTAGTGTTCTTGTCATTTAAATCGTGAGAAGACTGAAACCATTATCTTCCGTTTCTGTCGCAACTCCATTCCCTGTCGATGATCTGCATCCCCCTCGCTGTCCATTGTCTCAGGCTGAACCAGGAAATTTACAACCTGTGGTATCTATTTAATGCTGAGCTGAGTTCATCCCCATATTCTCCCCATCCCCAGCCCGGCCAATTGTTATGGCCAGGTGAGGAGGTGTCAGAGTGGCTCTTCTTTATTTGACTGCAACAGTGTTTGCCCTTTATAAACAGTGAATATGCTTAACGTCTCAGTGAGTGTTCTACATCTTACCTTTGGTATGATGGTGAAGAAACCGATTGGACAAGTTCTCTTGAGTTTAAACATGAAAGAGGTGAGTTTATTAAACTTAACAAGAGAAACTCGATCTGAATAAAATCATAAAAAAGGGAACACACAGTTACGTACACACTCACACGAGAATCACACACACTCAAATAGATTACAGAGTGAGAAGTAAATTTGTGGTTGGATTTGAGTCCAGAATAAGTTTCAAAGAACTCATTCTGTGATGTTGGGCGATTCCGTGGTCTTCCAGCTGAAGTTATATTCTTGACGTCTTTTGCTTGTCGAAGTGCAGTATGTGGCTGGTCCATATTGCTCAGGGTTTTCTTTGAGGCAGACTTGTAGGTGGCTTTCTTCCCCTGGTTACTCTGTCTGCAGCAATCTGTAGGCTTCAGGGGCCCGCAGTCACATGTGGTTTTCAAACTTGTGATGTTAGGTGGAGAGAGAGATGGAGAGAGAGAGAGAGGGGTCACAGCCCTTCTGCTTCTGCACAGTTTGAATCATTGGCTTGTCTGTCTTTGTCCAGGGGAAACTCCCAGCTTTCACAGAGATGGACAGAAGGTCTCATTACTGCCTCAGTGTATTCTCTGGACCCTTCTAATGAGATTCAAGGTTAGAAACTTCTATCTCCCCAGGGCTCAGGATACCAGTATTTATACTTGGAGGAGTTTGCTCTTTCAAAGTCAATGTGTCAGGGTAGTCTTGCATGCCGTGTTGATGAATGTAATCTTAGGTAATTCAATCACTAGAGCAAGCCAATGATATTGGTCCAGGCTCATCAGACATGTGTCTCCTGTTGTAGGCCTTAGAATGTGAAAATGTGTTTCAGATGCCAATTACGGTGGCCATCTTGGCTGCCAGTTTTTTGAAGGTTAACTGTAGGATTTTTTCTCTTAAAAGGTTAGTGCAAGTTTCCAATCGATGAATTAAAGTTCCTCATTTGGCATGTTGTGTTATCTTAACACCGGCGCAGCACATGGAAAGAAATGTGATAACGGGAACATTTCATTTCAGAACTGTGGGAAGAAAAAGAAAGAAATACACATGCATTCTCAATAATCACTTCTCAAATTCACACATTAATCTTAGAATTATTGCAGCTGACATTGTCTGTTACAGCTGTACTGATTTAACTTTTTTGGCATTTTGTCTGGGATGGTTATGTGTCGGGTTCGACGCTGGACAATGCATCAACGATTGCATTGTTTGCCTTTTCTCTCCTCTAATGAAGTTTTAACTACTCAGGTTCCTGCACCTTAACAATCTTTCTCCCTAAACCGACAGTGTGTAATAAATTGTTTTTTTTAGACCCTGTGAGGTGTCTGAGATTTCCTCTGGGCCTTTGTTCTTGCTGAGTTCGCCTTTGAAATTGTTGTGTTTGATTAACTTTGGGTTTGGGACCTGATCATTGTGTTCTTCAGTGGGTAGATCCACACTGACCTTACTTTTAGCTTTCTGGTGAGGTACACAAGTGCTGTTTACCTTAGGGTATTTAACCTTCACTTTCCCCTTTACTATGGGAAGAATTATTTTTTTATCTACCCTATGTCCTCTGGGACATTACTGCTCGAAGGTCTTTGTCCAGCTTTCGCTGCACTCTGCAGCGGCATTTCGACTAGGTGAGGCATCTCCCTCACCATTGACATGCCTTTTTGGGACATTTCCTTGTCCTTGCACGTTTCTGTAAATGCTGTTAGCAACCTTTTTAGGGTGCCTCTTTGACCTGCATTTAAGGAGGAGAGCGCAGGGTCTGATGGATCCCACATTTCAGGGTTGGCTATTCGGAGAGTAGGGGGTTCCAGTTGGAATCCTCCTGGCCCTCCTCTAACCTGTCCTCACCGCCCTTTCCAATCCTTCCCTCCTTACTGCCTGACAGATCTGTACTTGGCTGTTCCCTCCAGAGCCTTTGCTTCTTGCCTTTGGTCTGGAGTGTCAATTAAATAATGTACCTGACTATTCCTTTAGCCACTCGATATGGACCACTGAACCGGGATTTCAGGGGTTCACCCTGCAGTGGGAATATTAACAATACATGGTCTCTGTCTTGAAATGTTTTAGCCTTGGCATTTCTGTCTCCTTACCTTTTCATAGCTGCCTGGGAGGTCTTTAGGTGCTCCCGCAGCATAGAAATGTAGTCTAACATGGAAGACTCATCCCTGTGTCCCAAAAACCTCTCCTTGATTAGTTTAAGGGAACCTCTCACCTCGTGTCAATAAACTAATTCAAAGAGACTAAAGCCAGTGGAATCATTGGATGAGTCCCTGGAAACCAACAGGAGAAATCCCAGTCCTTTGTCCCAGTCATGGGGTTGCTCATAGCAGTATGGCCTGATCATTGTCTTTAGGGTCTGATAGTACCGCTCCAACGCCACTTGTGACTATGGATGGTTGGCTGAGGACTTTATTTATTTACTTATTTTATTTTATTTATTTAGAGATACAGCATTGAAACAGGCCCTTTGGCCGACCGAGTCTGTGCCGACCATCAACCACCCATTTATACTAATCCTACATGAATCACATATTCCTACTACATCCCCACCATTCCTCAACTCCCCTCCCACCAACCTATACTGTTTATAATGGCCAATTTACCTATCAGGCTGCAAGTCTTTGGCTGTGGGAGGAAACCGGATCACCTGGTGAAAACACACGCGGTCACAGGGAGAACTTGCAAACTTTGCACAAGCAGTGCACATAATCGAACCCGGGTCGCTGGAGCTGTGAGGCTGCGGTGCTACAGATTACCTTATAAAAAAAATGGACATAAAATGTGTGTCCTGATCCGACTGGATCTCAGCAGGCAGCCCATATCGGGTAAAGAATTGGGTTAGCCCCTTCACCACAGCCTTGGCAGGTATAGTTCTTCAGGCGAATGGCCTCTGGGAATCGGGTCACAACATCCATAATGGTGAGAAGATACTGGTATCCCGTTTTGTTTTCAGCAGGTGACCCCACAATCCACCAGCACTCTGCTGAAGGGGTCCCCAAAAGCTGGTATGTGAATTAGGGTGCAGGCTTTATTGCAGGTTGGGGCTTCCCCACAACTTAGCACATGTGGCTAGTTTTACAAAACGCCACCACATCTTTGTGAAGTTGTGGCCAGTCAAAATACTGTCTTCTGCGGGCTTTGATTGTTCATACACCGAAATGTCCATCCATTAGAAGGTCGTGGGCCATTCTTAATATTTCTTTAAGGGACATCAGCGGCACCACTATCTGGTGAACCAATGTCCACTCTTCATCCTCTGCTCTGTGAGGAGGTCTCCACTTCCTCATCAGCACCTCATTATTTAAATAGTAACACTCTGCAACTCCCTCTGCTTCAGTTTTGGTTTGGGCAGTCTGTGCTATTTTTTAACACTGGGTCGGGTTGTTGAGCCTCAAATAAGGAAGAACTGTTTAACACATTCTTTGTCTCCTCTAACTTCCCAAAGAAGGTTTCAGACAACCAGAATGTAGGGTAATCCGTCTGTAGTGTCAGTTCAGGGGATTGTTTGGCCATGGACCGAGTCACCACACAATCAGGGAGAATGTCAGGGTCCTTCTCCTGTAACTACTCTGTCTCCCGGACCTCTTTTGGTCTCTCTAGAACTACTGGGGAAGCTGCCACCTTTTCCCCTGTCAGATTATTACCCAGGAGCAGTTCGACCCATCACCCGGTAAACTAGGTACAATCCCCATGGTAAAGGGTCATGAAACGGGTCACACTCCAAGTGCACCGGATATAAGGGTATGGACATATACTGTCTTCCGATACCATTCACTAATGCTCTAGCATTCACTGCACTTTCTTTTTCCCAGCAGAAGGGATTGGGTGGCCCCTGTATCCTTGAGTATGACTATTGTTTCACTTGCATCACTCAAGGGGTATGGGGTCACTTTTCCTTAGGATACAAATTCCTGGTACCTCTCCGGGTTTTTGTTTATTATTCCCGCACTCTCTGTGGTGGGGTTACTGGGTCTGACTGCCGCAGTTGGAGGCACAGCCTGATCTGTTGTGCTTTCCATCAGGTCCCATTATCCTGCACTGATCTGGTGGTCCCTGATTAATGCTACAGGTTTTTCCCATAACTTGCAGCATTCAGCTCGATGGTGATCTGCCTTATTCCAATGGAAACGCACATGTCTTCGGCCTTTACTCCTGCTCTCAGTGCCGTCCTATTTGGCCTGAGGATGGTCCCCTGGGTGTCCAGCTTTTCCTCCTTGCCCAAGGCTGATCGGGCTCCTATCACCCTCCCACCTTTTATTCGCGGGTCTTTGTGGTGACTAGGGAAGTGTTTCCCTTTGGGCTTAAGGCTTTGTGTACAAGGGAAAATTCATCAGCCAGAATTGCAACCTGCCTGGCTCTTTGAATATTTCGTTCCTCTTTGTGGGTTTCAATGGTAGGGAGAGCGAGTTTTTGAACTCCTTGAGATGGATCACCACTCTAAGGTTCAGATTTGTGGGCTGTAATTTGAGTGTTTGTATCCACTGGACAAACGTAAACACAAAAACTGACTTTAAATCTTCTATAGCTACCTATTAATGAAACGTTTGGCGAAGACAAATGTGGGTCCAATACAGGCAGAGTCAGGGGAATTTATAATGGTGAACAGAGAAATGGCAGTGAAGCTAAATGATTACTTTGTGTCTATCCTCATTGAGGAAGATACAAGGACATTTCCAGAATTAGAGATCCAAGGGACTATGGAGAATGAGAACATGAAGGAAATTAATATTAGTAAGAATGTTGCATTGGAGACATTAATGGGGCTGAAGTTTGATGAGGCCCCAGGATCTGATATTCTGCATTCCAGGGTGGGGGAAGAGATAGCTATGGAGATGGTGGCTGCATTGGTGATCATCTTCAAAAATTCTATAGATTCTGGAGCGGTTCCTGCAGATTGGAAGGTAGCAAATGTCACCCCACTATTTAAGCAGGGAGGGAGAGTAAAAACAAGGAATTATAGACCTGCTTTCGTGCATCTGCCGTTGGGAAAATGCTGGGACTGTATTCTAATGGATGTGATAAATGGACAGTTGGATAATAATCTGTTTGGGCATCGTAAACATGGATTTATGAATGAGAAATCATGTTTGACGAACCTGTTGGAGATTTTATTGAGGATGTTACTAACATAATTGATAAAGGGGAGTCGGTGGACGTGTTATAGTTGAATTTTCAGAAGGCTTTTGAGAAAGCACCCCACAGGAGGTTGGTTAGCAACATTAAAGCACATGGGATAGGAGGTAATATACTGGCATGGGTTAAAGATTGGTTAACAGGCAGAAAACAGTGAGTAGGAAGAAACGGGTCATTCTCACTTTGGCAGGCTGTGACTAGTTGTGTCCCGCAAGGATCAGTACTTGGGCCCCAGCTGTTAACAATATATGTCAATGATTTGGATGTGGGGACCAAATGTAATATTTTCAAGTTCGCACATGACACAAAACTAGGTGGGAATGTATCTTGTGAGGAAGATGCAAAGCGTCTTCAAGGGGATTTGGACAGACATTGTGACTGGGCAAGAACATGGCAGATGGAATATAATATGGACAGTTATGAGGTTATCCATTTTGGTAGGAGGAACAGATGTGCAGAGTATTTCTTAAATAGTAAGAGATTAGAAGGTGTAGATGTACAAAGGGAACCGTGTGTCAGTAAGTCACTGAAAACTAACATGCAGTGCAGCAAGCAATTGGGAATGCTCATGGTCTGTTAGCCTTTATCACAAGATGATTTGAGTACAGGAGTAGTGAATTCTTACTTCATGTGTATAGAACCTTGCTTAGACCACACCTGGAATATTGTGTGCAGTTTGGGTCCCCTTACCTTAGGAAGGATATTATTGCCATAGAGGGAGTGCAATGAAGGTTCACCAGACTTGTTCCCGGGATAGCGAGACTGTTCTATGAAGAGAGAAACTGGGCTTGTATTCTCTAGAGTTTCAAAGAATGTGTCGGGATCTCATTGAAACCCACGAAATAATTAAAGAGATAAACAGCGTAAATGCGTGTACGATATTTCCCCTGGTTGTGGAGTCTAGAACTAATGGATACAATTTCAAAATAAGGGGGAAGCCACTTAGGACAGAGATGAGGAGAAATTTCTTGACTCAGAGGTTTCTGAATCTTTGGAATTCTGCATCCCAGACGGATGTGGAATCTCAGTCGGTGAGTATGTTTAAACATGTATGACAGATTTCTAACTGCAAATGACAAAAAGGGGATATGGAGATAATGTGTGAAAAAGGCATTGAAGTGGATGATCAGCCATGGTCATATTGAATGGTGGAGCAGCCTCTATGGGCTGAATGGCCTACTCCTGCTCTTGTGTCCCTGTGTTCGGAAGCTGCTTAACTCTTTCAATCTCGAGATCATTTTAGTCAGGCTGCTTTCGGAGGGTTGGAATGTTTGACGGTACACTTCCGGTACTATCTCATGTACGCCCAGCATTGCATTTTTAGTCATCTCATAATCTGATGAACTTTCATCTGGCAACAGTGAATAAACCTCATGGGATTTTCCTGTTACTTTGTTTTGTCAGAACAGTGTCCAGCTCTCCGCCGGACATTTCAGTTGCTTTACAAGCTTTTCAAAAGTGACGGAGAATTCTGCCACATCCTCCTCATTGAACCTTGAAATGAACTGGGTGAAAGGGAGGAAGGCAGAAAGTAGGAAACATCTATCGTTGGGAAATTTTTAGAAACCATTATTAAGGAAGTAATAACAGGATATTTAGAATGTCAAAACGCAATCCATCAGAGTCAGCATGGTTTTATGAAGGGTAAATCCTATTTGACGAATTTGCCAGAGTTCTTCGAAGCTGTGACAAGAAAAGTGGAAAAAGGGGATCCTGCAGATGTATATCTGGACTTTCAGAAGACATTTGATAAGGTGCTGCTCAAAAGGTTAATACACAAGGTAAGATTGCATGGGGTTAGGGGCAATTTATTAACTTTGATAGAGGATTGGCTAACCAACAGAAAACGGAGAGTCGGGATAAATGGGTCTTTTACTGGTTGGCAATATGTAACTAGTGGGGTACCACAGGGTTTGGTCCTTGGCCCCAGCTATTTACAATATATATTTATGACTTGGATGCAGGGATGGAAAGTACGATAGCCAAATTTGCAGATGACGCTAAAATAGGTGGGATAGTAAATTGCAATAATTAAATAAGAAATTTACAAATGGATATGGATAGGTTAGGTGAATGATCCAAAATTTGGCAGATGGAGTTTAACGTGAATAAGTGTAAGGTTATCCACTTTGGTCGGAAGAATAGAAAGGCAAATTATTACCTAACTGGAGAGAAACTTCAGAGTGCTTCGGTGCAGAAGGATCTGGGTGTCCTCGTGCATGAATCGCAGAAAGCTAGTTTTCAGGTAAAGCAGGTGAAAAGGAAGGCAAATGGAATTTTGGTATTTCTTGCTAAAGGAATAGAATATAAAAGTAGGAAAGTGCTGCTGCAACTGTACAAGGCATTAATGAGACCGCACCTGGAGTATTGTGTATAGTTTTAGTCTCCTGACTTGAGGATGGATGTAGTTGCATTGGAGGCAGATCAGAGGAGGGTCTCTAGATTGATTCCAGGGATGAGGGGTTTGTCTTATGAAGAGAGATTGAGCACTTTATGCCTTTACTCTCCAGAGTTTAGAAGAATGAGAGTCGATCTAATTGAGGTAGAGATGATGATTAAGGGGATTGACAAAGTAGACATAGAGAAGACGTTTCCTCTTGTGGGACAACCTAGAATGAGAGGTCATTGTTTTAGGATAAGGGATAAGGATTTAAAATAGAGATGAAGAGAAATTTCCTCTCTCAAAGTGTCGTGAGTCTGTTTGATTCACTACCCGGAGTGCGGTAGATGCCGGGACATTGAGTGAATTTAAGGAGGAGATAGACAGATTTTTAATTAGTAATGGGTTGAAGAGTTATGGAGAACGGGCAGGAAAGTGGAGTTGAGGCCGAGATGAGATCAGCCATGATCATATTGAATGGCAAAGCAGGCTCGAGGGGCTGAATGCCTACTCCAGCTCCTAGTTCCTATGTTATTATGTTCATATCTGGATATTTCCAGACAAGAGCGGGTGACGTATCCAGTATCTCTCTCTATGTTGTCCATTCATGTATCTGCTGTGTGACGGAGGCCATCTATGTCGGGTGAGGTGAATTGTACTGTCTGCTCCATCAGCAGGTGAGAGATCCTGCGGCTTTGTCATGATAGCGGGATTCCTGATGGTCTCAGTGTCTCTGCGGGATCCCCATGGCAACGGGCAGAGGTACAGGAACTGATAGAACTCTCACTCCATCAATGTACAGTTGGAGTGTGAGCATGCCCAGTACATCATCTTGGTAAATGTCCACTGTCCTGGCAGCAGCCACTGTACCTTCATTCTGAAGCAGTCAGCCGGTCCCAACACATCGGGCCCCCATGCAGAACCAGAATGTGGCTCATGACCTCTGAACCCTAGACACTCCCCTCCCCCACACAAAACCACCAAGTGAAGTAATGCTTCCGATGTCTGAACTGCTCGGGGGGAGCCCTCCAGTACATACTGGAGCAGGTGTCCAAGTTCATGGTGTTCTGCAGGACCCTTCACATCATCACCATCATGTGGACATAGGCATTGGCACCAGGAATCCGCAGGCTACCTCAGTAGAAGGAGGAGGAGGCAGGGAGGATATTTCCTGGATGATTTCAAACCGGACACACTGTCGTAGAGACGCTGCTAAGATTCCAGTTCCCATAGGCCAACTTCCCTTTCCCACCATGGATCCCCCTCTTCTCCACCATTACATCCATCTGAGATTCCCCATCACAGCGTCCCTTAGGTAAGCATCCTGCAATAAAAACACCAACAAAATGTTTTTCATGATCATCTTTATCCAACAACACATGCAATTGTACGAACAAAACTGAAATATTCACCCTTGTGTATTCCCTGTCTTGTGGGTTCCCTCAACTTGCCTAGTGCTCCTGCACAGTGTTTCCCAGTGACTGCAGCATGGCTGGTGGAAGGCTGCTGTCTTTCACTGAGGGAGACTGCAGATGCCCTTGCAGGATGTCCTCGAACAACTATGGGCGTTGAGGACTCGGATTCAGACTGCACCATCTCGACATGGGCAGCAGCTCCAGCAATGTTCACTTCTGAGTCCTGTGTATTATAACTCGTTTGTAACCTCACCCTCCGGTGATCTGTCAGATGGACTATCCTTTCCCCCTGGACTGGCTGCAGCTCACTCGTGCTCGGTGACTCACCACATGCAGATTCTGACTCGATACCAGCCTCTAAGGTACACGCACTATAAGTATTTGATCTGGTGGCTGTGAGTGTCAGACCAAGTGATGGGACTTTCTTGCTCTTTTGCTGCTCTCTTTCTGTCTCCTGAAGCTGCTGTGACTGGGAAGCTGGCAGCATTGGGTTATAATTGGAAAGTATAAAATCAGAAGGGGAGGTTTGAGGTGAAGGATTGGTTGTGGAATGGAAAGCAGGAGGTCCATGGTCTCACTATCTCCAGCTTGTACATCAACATTTCTAACGTTTACCAGTTCTGATGAAGGGTCACAGATCTGAAACATTAACTCTGTTTCTCTCTACACCGATGCTGCCAGACCCACTGAGTATTTCCAGCACTTTCTGTTCAGGTACACAGATGTGCCCCATTGACAAACTTATCTCAGCCCTTTTTTTAGCTTAAATTTGCATTTCTGGACATACGCAAATATTCCATTGAGACTGAAATCGTAATTACAATCATACAACTCGAAAATCCTTAGGATGACCGTCTCCCCAGGTGTGCCTGTTTTTCTTCTCTGCCAGGTTATCAATTGACTATTTCCTGTGATATGCCAGTGAGATTGTATTTCTGGCTTTACGTATACAAAACTCTCTGAAAGAACCGCCCCCCCCCCACCCACGCTCTTATTGATGAACACACACGTTTGATTGAGTGTAAACTCTTTTTGTTGCCAAATCTCCTACTCATTCATCACTCAACTGAGTTTACTTTTTCTCACAAACCAAGTAAACCAAGCCTAACATCCCGATGTCTGTCTTCCCTCTCCTAACCACTGTAAGGTCTGATCTAGGGTCAGAGATTACCCAAAAGGAGGTCAAAGGGTCACAAGCAGTTTATCGAGGAGTGGCGGTTCAAATACAGCACAAAATCAGCATAAACACAGTAGAGAAACGATCTGTGACATTTGAGAAAGGCTTTCTGGCTGTGGATTAGATTTTTTAGAAGCTATTATTAAAGATGTTATGGCAGGGCAGGTAGAAAAATTCAAGGTGGTTAGGCAGAGTCAACATGGTTTTGTGAAATTGAAATTATGTTTAATCAATTAACTGGAGCTCGTTGAAGAAGTAACATGTGCTGTGGATAAAAGGGAACAGGTGGATGCACAGAACAAAGATTTCCAGAAGGCATTTGATAAGGTGCCACATCAAAGGTCATTGCGAAAAATAAAAGCTCATGGTGTAGGGGGTAACACATTGCCATGGATAGACGTTTGGTTAGCTAACAGGAAACAGAGAGCAGGCATAAATGGGTAATTTTCTGATTTGCAGGATGTAACGAGAGGTGTGCCATAGGTATGTATCAGTGCTGGGGCCTCAACTTTTTACAGTTTATTTAAATGAATTAGATGAAAGGACCGAAGGTGTGGTTGTTAAATCTGTTGACGTAGCAAAGTTCTGAAGAGGACATAGGAGTCTCCAAACGGACACAGATAGATTGAGTGAGAAGGCAAAGATCTGGGTAATGGAATAGAATGTGGGGAAATGTGAAATTGTCCATATTGGTAGTAATAATGAAATTAAACGAAGCATATTATCTGAATGGTGAGGGATTGCAGAACTCTGAGATGCAGGAGTATCTGGCTGTCCTGGTGCATGAATTGCATAAGGTTA